>NC_133385.1:21610346-21656151 GCF_049309525.1 Garra rufa | reverse complement strand
TAACAGTGTTAACTGATGGATTGGAGTTGTGTGGATTAGTTGTAGATTATTGTGATGTTTCTTTCAGATGTTGGGACTCTCATTCTGACGGCACCCATTCACTTCAGAGGATCCATTGGTGAGCAAGTGATGTAATGCTAAATTTCTCTAAAATCTGTTTGGGTGAAAAACAAACTCATCTACATCTTAGATGGCCTGAGGGTGAGTACTTTTCCAGCAAATTGTATTTTTTGGTAAACTATTCCTTCGAAAAGGTAATACATTTCTAATACTACACATTTTAGTGCACAGTACTAAATTACACTCCATTATAGAGTGTAAAATAATAAAAGAATAAATTAAGAAAAAAAAACATACAGATTTTATTAAAATAAAAGTCATTTAAATATTATTTCATGTTATTGAATAAAAAAAATTAACACTGAAAAATTAAAGCACTGAAAGACATTAAAGTCAATCTGAGATGTGTTGATTCTTACCTTTTCTTCTTCCTTCTTCACTGTCTTCAGGTTTGCTTTAAAGTCAATGGATTCCTTGTGTTTGGCACCTAGCAGAGCCCCCAGCATGGCATCAGCAGACACCCTCACTCTCTTCAGTGCAGGTCTCTTCATTTTACCCTTCAGCTCAAAGATTTTGCGGTTTAAGTCTGCAATCTACAACAAAAGCATAAGTCAGGGCCATTAAAACGAATGCAACAATTGATTAATAAATAATTGCATTTTTAAAGCAACAAAATGTACCTCAATATCATTTTTGGAAACTTTAGATGCAATGTCATATCGTTCCTCATCAACAACATCAATTTTTTGATGCAGCTCTTTGCACAGATTCTGTAAACAGAGCAATGGAATGTCAGAAGGAATAGTTTCAAAAGAAGACAAAAGATGAAAGAATAACAACCTGTAAGTCCTGAACAGACAGTCCTGACAGATTGAGAGGAGGAACTCTCTCACTGAGTATTCGCTCTCTGTCAATCTTTTTCTGTTCCTTCTCCTCTGCCAGCAATGTGATGGCCTTCTTCAGTAATTTGGTCTGCAGTGCATTCAAATACCAGAAGATGCATGGTCTACATCTCATGTAATAGTCATATTTAGATCAAGGTGATTTGTTCATTACAAATGGTTCTTTTAAAGTCAAGCTCATTTCAGAAACCAAAAATAGACTAACCTTTAAAAATAACCGTCGAGATGCAGAAATCTTGGGCTTTCTCTGAAGAAAAGTGCCAATATGAAACAATATTGTGACTATCACAAATGCTGCAGTGTTCAATTTGATATGAAAATGTAAAAAGTACTTGTAAAATATGTGTTACATATGATTAAACACAGTGTTTTAATGTAAGTTACTCACCGGACTGACAAAGATAGAGCCAGAAGTGAAAACACACATATTTTCAATATATGAATAGATTTATCATTTCTATAATATAGTAAATAATTTCAATAATATAATATTTATAAAAGTTTGAAAATACTTACGCAGATTCAGACATTTTAGTGCCTTTGCTTTTTCCTAAAGACTTACAAATGACAAAATATTTCTTAAAAAAAAAATAAAGACTTGTGTATAAAAACAATATTAAAGTAGACTTTCTAAAAACAGCAAAAGTGCTTAGTGTAGCCATAAAAACATTTACAGTACAGGTATTTGATGTTTTTACATTCTTTTTGTAAATAAAACAAGAAGCTACGCAAGAAAAATCTATAAAGCTATCTAATACACATGAATAGCTAGCCGTGTTATAACCTGAAGGTCCTTACCTCTCAGATGATGGAAGTATGACTGTTTTGGCCACAGGGAAGAAACTTTGCAGATTTATAGATTCGGAAGCACTCGTGAGAGGCTCACTAAAATAGACTACTGTCCACACCATTATTACTGTCAAATGCTTCACATCCCAGGCTGCAGAGTGACGGAGCACATGGTGCTCAAGTGTACTTTATGTTCTCTAGACTAAGGGTGAATCCAACAATACTTCAGCCTTAATGAGACTATATGTGAACATGTTGCCTGACATCATTTACTCTGAACTGGAATGAAGTTTCACGTATGGTTGTTTATTTTGGGGTTGTTTTTTTATTGGTTATACAGTTCGTACTGCATATTTTGGGAAAGGAACAATATCATTGACACATCTAATTTCTTTACAAGAAAATATGAATAATATATCTAATTTAAAAAGGAAAATCTGTCATTATGTTAAAATACTGAGTCATATTTTAATACTTTCATAAAATCTTAACTAATTTAGATCTGAAATCACAGATATTTTCACAACCATCAATAAGGGACCTTAAACATAAAAGAAAAAAGTGATGACTGACATGCTGTGTTTCTTCTCCTTCCTGATATGTTGTTGTAGGCTGCCATCGGGAGGGCAAAAGAAGAACTGCAGCTGTGTTAAATAGGAAGATGTGAAGATAAGTGCTTTTAATTTGAAAAACATTTTACAAGCGATTAAAACATTTAATTTGGATTTACTGCTACATCAGATTCTACTTTCAGCATTCGGTACAGGTCAGCATACATCATTCTTGAGAGGTGGGACAAAACAGGGTGCAAAATTGAAAAAATAAAACTTTGTACTCAGACAAAGGAAACTACATTTAAGTAT
Organism: Garra rufa; assembly: GCF_049309525.1. NCBI lineage: Eukaryota > Metazoa > Chordata > Actinopteri > Cypriniformes > Cyprinidae > Garra > Garra rufa. Next base: position 21,653,537 of record NC_133385.1, on the reverse strand, counting down.
CTTATATGTACTAAGCTACTGAGCTATGCTTTGATACAACCTCCCAACTTTTCTCTTTTTTAAAAAAAAAATGTGTTTTTTAACTTGGAATGTGTAATATAATTTCAACTTTATCTTTAACAGCTTTCTAGATGTTTTTAACATTTCAAAACACATTCTCATGTTAGTAGACAGATTACACTTTCACATGTGACCAACAATTCCACAACAAATATAAAATATCATAATGAAATATCATCAAAATATTCATCTGACGGAGGTGACAGAACTGACGGAGTTGACACATCTGACGGTGTTGACCAAAACCTGAATTTGTAGTCATTTTAACTATCAAATACATTGAATCAATTAATTACTGTATTAAAACAACCACAACAAACAGTGAGTATGTTATTGTTTATAAAGCTTCTATTCAAGAGTCACATTTAAGTATTTTGATATATTATTGGAACAAAATCTTACGGTGGTGACATCTGACGGTGTTGACAAATTTGCCATTTCTTTCACAAAACAAATGGAGTTCATGTAGTAGACATTTTGTTTTTTTTCTGTTGATGCTAGAGGCTAATGGAACCTGCTTCAGGAGAATAAAATGGTTTAAAGATTTCAAATAATTTTCTCAGAAATTGGATGTTTGGTGTTGACATATCATAGTTGTGACACACGAAATATTAACATTAGAATTAAAATATTCTAAAACTATAAAACTTAGCAGAGCCTGTGTGACATTGATGTACTCTGCAGAAGAGGACTGTGGCAAGGGGGTCCTTTTAGAGTGATAGCCCCTGATATTCCCTGATTTTATTACATTTTAAGTAATGTCTGACGGTGTTGACAAAAAGTGAGGACACACCTTCGAAACCTTATTAAACACACATGTCTGACTGAAAAACAACCTTGCTTTAATATGAGATATTATTAAGTGTTTCCTTTGATAAAACAAGGTCTTTTTCATCATTACAATTTTTTTTAATCCATTTTATAGCATATGAATGAATAAACCCTTCTCTGTGGACACACAGTTTTAGATGTAGTGAGAAGACAATAAGTGTCATAGATTTCACATAATAATGAGCAAATGAAATTGAAGGGGATAATTGTGTTAAATACATTCTATTATTAATCCCCATAGCATTTACAATTGAAAATATGTTTTATTTTTAAAACTAATAGCAGTTATAATTGGTGGACATGTTTTGTCCCATGTCTCAAGAATGACTTGGTAACACTTTACAATAATATTCCATTTGTTAATATTAGTTAAAGAGTTAGTTCACGCAGAAATTAAAATTCTGTCATTAATTACTGACCCTCATGTCGTTCCAAACCTGTAAGACCTTCGTTCATCTTCTAAACACAAATTAAGATATTTTTGATTCTGACCCTGCATAGACAGCAATACAACTACCAGAATTGGGGGTAACGCATTACAAGTACAGTGCCTTGCAAAAGTATTCATTTTTTTCACATTTTGTTTTGTTGCAGTATGTTAAACTGCTTTAAATTAGTTTTACACTCCATACACCGTAATAATGACAAAGCAAAAACCAGATTTTACAAATTTATTAAAAATAAAACACTGAAATAAGTACATTGCATAAGTATTCATACCCTTAACTCAGTACATAGTTGAAGCACCTTTACAGCCTCAAGTCTTTTCGGGTATGATGTGACAAGCAGCTTTGCACATCTGCATTTGGCAATTATCTGCCATTCTTTGCCTCACCTTTTTACCTCTCAAGCTCTGTCAGCTTGGATGGGGGCTGGCAGACATTTTCTAGAGTCCTAGTTGTTCCAATCGTCTTCCATTATGGATAATGGAGGCCACATGCTTCTGTGAACCTTGAATGCAGCAGATTTTTTTCTGAACTCTTCCCTAGATCATTGCCTTAACACAAGTCTGTCACTGAGCTCTACAGGCAGTTATCCTGACCTCAGGACTTGGTTTTTGCTCTGATATGCATTTTCAGCTTTTAAGACCTTTTCTGAGAGGTGTGTGCCTTTCTAAATCATACTCATTCAAATGAATTTGCCACAGTTTAACTCCACTCGAAGTGTAGTAACATCTAGAAGCAATATGAATGCTCATGAGCTAAATTTTGAGTGTCCCAGATAAGGGTATGAATACTTATGCAACGGAATCTTTTCAGTTTTTTATTTCTAATAAACCTTCCAGAGTTGTTACAAACCTGTTTTGTGCTTTGTCATTATGGTGTATGACATGTAGATTGATGTGGGAAAAAAAGTAATTTAAAGCAGTTTAACATAATGCTGCAACAAAACGTGAAAAAAATGAAGGGGTATGAATACTTTTGCAAGGCACTGTAACATGAGTTACGTAATAAGATTACTTTTTTAAAGTAACTAGTAAAGTAACGCATTACTTTTTAATTTACAAGAATATATCTGAGTTACTTTTTGTTTCCTTTATGTATTAAATCCCATTTTATTAACCAATGTTTTTGCTGCTGTCCTTTGTTGATCCAATTCAACCGTACTAACAAGAAAAACTTACTTTAGTTTAACTAACATTTGTGCTTAATTTTTCTCATTGCTGAAGAGAGTTGAACTTCATTTTGATACAGTTCTACTGTACAGACATGAATTTACTTTTCCTTCAGTCTTAGGCTTATTCATTTCACATTTTGGTGTGAAAGGGATTTTACATTTGCTAAAAATCTAACTTTTTATATTAAAAACAAACAAGCAAGCCTGTCCAGATTTAAAAAGTAACGCAAAAGTAAAGTAAAAGTAAAGTAATGCATTAGTTTCCATAAAAAGTAACTAAGTAATGTAATTAGTTACTTTTTTAGGGAGTAACACAATATTGTAATGCATTACTTTTAAAAGTAACTTTCCCCAACACTGACAACTACCACGTTCGAGGCCCAGAATAGTAAGAACATTGATAAAATAGTTCATGTATCATCAGTGGTTCAACTATAATTTTATAAAGCTATGAGAACAAAAATAATTACTTTATTCAACAATTTCTTCTCCTCCATGTCAGTCTTTGACACTTGTTCATGAGAGTAGCAAAACGCATGCATGTGGCTCTGATGTTGAACATCCATCTAATTTAGTTAATCGTCTATATATTCTGGTTTAAAGTAGTAAGGCAAGGCAAAAAAATGCAAGTAATTATATCTGTCGAAATCATTAGACATGTTTACGAAGACTGTTTTATGTACAGAATGTGCCTTACTTTGCTTGTAAACAAGGCGCTATATCAGAACGGTGGCTCCTGCATCAGCAGCACCACATGCATGTGTCAAAAACTGACACAGAAAAAAAAATTGTTGAATAGAGTCTTTTTTTTTTTGTACACAAGAAGTAGCTCTCATAGCTTCATGGACTATTTTATCCATGTCCTTACTAACTTTCTGGGCCTTGAACGTGTCAGTTGTGTTGCTGTCTATGCAGGGTCAGAAGCTCTCAGATTTCATCAAAAATATCTTAATTTCTGTTCTATAGATGACATGAGGGTGAGTAATTAATAACAACATTTTTAGATGAACTAACCCTTCAACAGCATTAGTTAACGTGAAGTAACAAAGACAATTAAGTACTATAAAATGTTAATTTGAGCATTTTCCAAATACCTAAGCTCTGAAGTCAAAAGTGAAACCTAAACTAAACTGAACTAAACAGAACATAACTAAAATGAATAATTTTATTTTTATAACTAAAGTTAATATTTGTGTTGGTCATTGCTACTTAATGCATTAACTAATGTAAATAAATGGCACCTTATTGTAAAGTGTTGTCCTGCATTCTGTTAAACTGATCAGTTAGCCTTAAAATGAAAAGTAAGAAAAATACATTACTGTGAAGCATTATTAGTAATTCCCAAGGCTTTTTTACATTTTGAAAATGTACTTTCTGAAATGCACAAACAAAGATTACATCTTTGACGTCATCTTTGGTTTGGAACTGCTGCCATCTGCAAGACATTTAAAGAGATTTGGCTCAGGCATTATGCTAGTTTCTATCTAACCAAAACCTGTCTTAAGTAGCACAGGTATATTTGTAGCAATAGCCAACAATACATTGTATGGGTTAAAGTTATTGATTTTTCTTTAATGCCAAAAATCATTAGGATATTAAGTAAAGATCATGTTCCATGAAGATATTTTGTAAATTTCCTACCATAAATATATCAAAACTTATTTTTTGATAAGTAATGTGCATTGCTAAGAACTTTAAATGTGATTTTCTCAATATTTTGAATGTTTTGCACCCTCAGAGTTGTATCTCGGCCAAACAAATCATACATCATTGGAAAGCTTATTTTTTTAGCTTTCAGAAGGTGTATAAATCTCAATTTTGACCCTATGACTGTTTTTTTCCAATATATTGAGGGCCCCTGTGATTGTCAGTATTTACCTTTTACTGTCCAGCATCAAACAGCTTCTTCCTGCCCTCCATTCCAGACATGGCCTCTACGTTTTTACGCCAGTCAGTCACCTCTTCTTTCTGTGGAAGGCAAATACAGATCATTTTTGAATATTAGTAATTCTGCCCATTTAAAGTATCGTATCTAGTCTTACCTTCTCCTCTTCTTTCTTCACTGTCTTCAGGTTAGCTTTGAAGTCAATGGACTGTGTGTGTTTGGAACCCAGAAGGACACTTAGCAGTTGTTCAGCCGACAGTTTGACTCTTTTCAGGTTAGGCCTCTTCAGCTTGCTCTTGATCTCATAGATCTTCTGACTCATTTCCTGTATCTTTAGCAACAAAGATCACACAATGCACTTTAACACAAAAGAAGCCAAGTCAGCTGTTTGATTTAATGCTAACAGAACACACTAGCTTCATCAATGGTAACTGTTTTGTTTTTCATACCTCTTTGTCATTTTTGGCCACCTTCATGGCAATGTCATAGCGTTCCTCATCAATCACGTCAATCTTTTGATGCAAATCCTTGCAAAGTTGCTACAGACAAAACACAGTTTTAAAAGGATAGTTAACACTTTCATTAATTACTCACCCTCAAGTCGTTCCAAACCAGTAAGACCAGTTTGTTCATCTTTGGAACACAAATTAAGACATTTTTGGTGAAATCTGGGAGCTTTCTGACCCTGTATAGACAGCAATGCAACTGCCAAGTTCAAGGCCCAGAAAGGTAGAAAGAACATTGTTAAAATAGTCCATGCAACACAGTCCACAGTGACATAAAATAGTCCATGTGACAAGATGAACGAAGGTCTTACGGGTTTGGAACAACATGAGGGTAAGTAAATAATGACAGAATTGTCATTTTTTAGTGAATAAAACCTTAAATAAAAGTCTAATTTAAAAAAAAAAAACGTGTCATCAATCGGCCATAACGAAACTATCATATTTTGCTGATTATTGCCGCTAAAAATGGTCAGTTTTTGTCATGTTTTGGGCTGTACTAACTGGTCGAACCGGCAGAAACATTTAGAGAGTAATAAATCAAGGAAAAGAGTGCAAAACATGTCTGAGAAACAAAAGGCGTTTGTGGTTTGTCAAACTGAACCAGGATTTCCAGGGCAAGAATCTTGAGAACATTCGGGTAAATCTTATCATTTCCCATCAGGTAGGTGAAATGTTAGTCTAATATCTTAATTAATACTGCTCGTACGCATCTTTACCACCTATTAACTTTAGTTTGTCAAAATATTGTGCTTTTTCCTGCTTGCTAACAGAGGTGTCAAGTAACGAAGTACAAATACTTCGTTACCTTACTTAAGTAGAAATTTTAGGTATCTATACTTTACTGGAGTAATTATTTTTCAGATGACTTTTTACTTCTACTCCTTACATTTTCAAGCAATTATCTGTACTTTCTACTCCTTACATTTTAAAAATAGACTCGTTACTCCTATTTCTTTTCGGCTCAATTGTGTTCATTCATGTCATCGTTCAAAAAAGAAGAAACTATCCAGATAAATTACGCCATCCACATGAATTTGGTTGTGGTTGGATGAGAAGTATAAACATATCCCATTCCACACATCCCATTTTGAAAACATTACAATAGTTATATGTTTTTTTTTATTGTTTTCTTGTGACGATATCTATAGTCAGTTAATATCTGGATTTTAAGCAAAAATGTATTTCTTTATAAATGTTAAATTGTAATTCATTTTAATTGGACAAAAATGTTAATTCCGTAAGAGCCTGATTAAGGATAAATATCAGTGCCTTATAAATAAGTACCCTGGAAATCCAGAGGTCTCGCGAGAGATTAGGGTCTGGATTTTTCCAGGCTAATAAATAAAGTGTTTACTACACATATTAAAGTTCTTAAAGGGACAGTTCACCCAAAAATAAAAATTGTCATTATATTAGTGGTGGGCATAGATTAATTTTTTTAATCTAGATTAATCTAGATTAAATCTTGAAATTAATCTAGATTAATCTAGATTAAAATGGCTAATTTGAAGGCATTCAGAATATGTGTGCTACCCAAATAATGACTAAAAGTAAGTCTTTGAGAACGGGTTTCTCAAGCCAGGTGGCGCATTAGACCAGGCGCTCATCTCCTGTTTCCAAAATGCATCACAAACTGCTTGACAATTGCATTTACAACACAATTAACTATACAAACTTGTGGAACCAATTACTTCTGCGCAAAATGCTGTACGACGTGCGCGTTCCCGTAAAATACACAGGCGCGCGGGTATGGATAGCCTATCTGCGTGCATAGTCTTCCAATAAACTGCGTTGCTTTTAGAAGCTTCAATTCAGTTGTTGCATATAGTTTAATGTCTTTATTTCGTGATTATCAAAGTAAATTATAACTCAAACTTGAGATTTTACTGGGGCACAGCAGATTTTCACTGGGTCACGTGCCCCAGTAAAAAGGGTCTAGCAACGCACGCACCTGCCCTGAAGCGTCTTCATAACTGCATCCCTGGCTGTATCCGAAATCGCCCCCTATACCCTATTCACTATTCCCTACATTAGTCCACTCGTACAGTTCACTTGAAGGAGTGAATGAAAACGAGTGAGCGAATTCGGACACTAAGTGCAGCGGAAGGACTGCCGCTGTTTAACAATCATTTAAAACGGACAGTTCGAGTAGTAAGATTAAAGGATTTATCTTGAACTATGTCAAGGAGTTTATGTATAAACCTTGGTTAAACAATTTAATAATCAATTTACAACAAATTTGTACCTGTGTTGTACGCTGCATTACGCAGTGGACGAGCGCGTTGTAAAATGAACAGATGATTCAGCTGCGGGCGCCATCATCTGGAGAGACGCGGGAATTCAGTCGGTGCGCGACTCTCACAGTGCATTATGGGTTATCTCTAGCTGTTGAGCGTACATCGGTTGTACACTCGTTTTTGCGGTGCATTGTGGGATTGAATGAGTGCACTCGAGAACGTCCACTATGGTTTCGAACACCACTTAAAATGGCTGTCCCCTCAAATAGTGCCCTATTTGAGGGTATAGGGGGTGATTTCGGATACAGCCCATGCTGTGCGTCTCATTTGATGTGGTAATTTCACAGAAGTTGAAGACTCGTTCTCGCCCCCTACAGTGCAATTCGACTAGGTATACGTCATCCGCGCTAAAATATCAAAGAGAGAGTCATCATATCTTGCGTAGTTTAGACCCAGCTCCCAACCGAACTTTGAGAATAGATTAACGGCGATATTTTTTTTATCGCGCGATATGAGCGATAACGGCCCACCACTACATTATATACAACATCATGTAATTTTAATCCTGTATGAACTTCTTCATTCTTCTGTGGAACATAAAGGAATATACTCTGAGAAATTCAAAAATTTTGTCTTTAGAGTAGAGATCAAGGGTAAATGAATATCTTTGGTTACATTCTACAAAATGTCTTTTGTGTTCTACAAAAGTAATTTTTACAGAATTTATTAGCAATAAATGTCCTGCATTCTAGCTCAAAATCAGTGCTTTACTGCATGCATTTCTATGTGACAAAAATGCATTATTCATTTGTTGCATTTGAATTCAGTATCTATCATTATTTGATTCTGTCCTGTTTTATTCATACATTTATTTACTTCAATTAAAGGCCCTATAACCCAAACAAAACTCACGGGGGAACTTGTGGGCTGGATTTGTCCAAGGCCAAATTTTAACCCCAGTCCAGCCCTGCACTCCAGCAAGGATATAGCCAGTGTCCGGGTCATTACTCAAAAAAGATTATTTCTTCCAAGATATTATTTCTCCACTACAAGCTTATTTATCAAACGGGTGCTTTCTCTTCATCCTCTGCAAATGAAGCTACAGTAGGTAGTTTGGTAGAGGGATGTTTGAATAAATTAGCGCTTGCGATTGACAACGCGATTGACAATGTTGTGATAACACAATACTTATAGTCAGCAACTAGTCATCATATCTCCCGCTTCGTGAAACACGTTAATGCTCAGTAGTACACATTTATGGTTCTTTAATGTATTTGCATTGTAATAAAATGCATTTACTTTCATTGGGCATATATGCGGCTGAAACAGGTAGCCTAGTGCATCACAAATTTTTCAACATTAACATTTTAATATAACATAGTCACTATGGCCTTTAGAAATGTTTTTTGGGGAGGTGGGGTAGTGCACAATAGGCCCCTGTGGCACGGCCCAATCTTTTGTCCTTAATGGCATTTTTTTCCCCTTACATTACTTTTCCTTTTTTACTTTAAGTAGTTTTGAAACCAGTACTTTTATACTTTTACTTGAGTAAAAAGCTTGAGTTGATACTTCAACTTCTACAAAAGTCTTTTTAAATCCTAGTATCTATACTTCTACTTGAGTAATGAATGTGAATACTTTTGACACCACTGCTTACTAAGTCCTTCTCTTTATGATTTAGCAGCTTCCACACATTTCCCATAGGTTTAGACAGCATAAATTAGCAGAACAACGTATTCAGTAGTACATTAACCGTGCAATCCATGCTGTTGTTTACATCCGAGTATCGCCAAAATGGCAACGCATTCGGGTAATATTGAGTTCTTCCAAGAGGCATTCGCTTGAAAACTTTTGTGTTGGAAATACTATGAGATAGGAGGGAACAATACAGTTTTTCTCTTGGGAACGCAATAATTTTTCAAGAGAACGCAAAACATGAAGATATGATATTTTTGCGTTTTCCCGAGAAACGTTTGCATTTAACGCGAACGAACGCAAAGCATCGCGTGTCAACGTAAAAGTTTTGCGCGCGAATGCAAACGAGTAGAAATATATTCTTTCCTGATATTTTTTTTTTCCATCACCATGTCCTCTAGGAAGGTTACGAGGGTGAGTAATTGATGATAGAGTTTTCTTTTTTTAGGTTAACGACTCCTTTAACTTTTATAAAGGGAGATAAATGGCCCATTCAAATCATTTAATTGTACCTGTAATTCCTGTACTGACAGACCGGAAAAATTGAGCGGAGGAACTCTCTCACTGAGCACTTGCTGCCTCTCGTTTTCTTTATCCTGCTTCTCCACTATCAGCATTTCCAGTGCTGTTTTCAGCAGTCTTATCTTCAGGATGGCAGGTCCATTGTTGTCATATCAAAGCAAAAAGTTACAATTTTTCTTATCAATGTAGATTAGAATCTTTCTACTTAAGCACACGAAGTAACCAGCAAACTGTGTGTATGTGGGCTATGTTGTCAGCAGGTGGCGCTCACCTTCAAGCCCAGCCGACGAGCTGAAGTGATCTTGGGTTTTGGCTTTGGTTGGGGGCTTAGGTCGGTTGAAGCATCCAATGGAGTATAGATAGAAGAGAATGTTAATAGAGACATATGACAGTTATCATAATTCATAAATAGCTGGTTATTATTACTGATGAAGGTGGAGATACTCACGCGACAGACATCCTTCTGTAGTCCTTACTTGTCTGTGAAATCAAATAACTGTTTTAAACTTCTTTACTATAAAAAAAATTAGGAAATTAATGTTTTTAAAGAAGTCTCTTCTGCTCACCAACCTTGCATTTATTTGGTCCAAAGTACAGCAAGAACAGTACAATTTTAAAATATTTGTACTATTGTTTTCTATTTGAATATATTTTAAAACGTAATATATTCCTGTCACATGATCCTTCAGAAATCATTCTAATATGCTGATTTGCTGTTCAATAAACATTTATTATTATGAATATTTAAAACAGTTGAGTAAATTTTTTTAAGGATTCTTTGATTAATAGAAAGATCTAAAGATCAGCATTTATCTTAAATAAAAAGCTTGGAGTCAGTATAATTTTATTTTTGGGAAAGAAATGATAAAAATGAATACTATTATTTAGCAAAGATGCTTTAAATTGATCGATATTGATGATAAAGACATTTGTGACCCTGGACCACAAAACCAGTCTTAAGTCGCTGGGGTATATTTGTAGCAATAGCCAAAAATACATTGTATGGGTCAAAATTTTTCTTTTATGCCAAAAATCATTAGGAAATTAAGTAAAAATCATGTTCCATGAAGATTTTTTGTAAGATTTCTACTATAAATATATCAAAATGTAATTTTTGATTAGTAATATGCATTGTTAAGAACTTAATTTGGACAACTTTAAAGGTGATTTTCTCAATATTTTGATTTTTTTGCACCCTCAGATTCCAGATCTTCAAATAGATGTATCTCGGCCAAATATTGTCCAATCCTAACAAACTATATATCAATAGAAGGCTTATTTATTGAGCTTTCATATGATGCATACATCTCAGTTTTGTAAAATTCAACCTTATGACTGGTTTTGTGGTCCAGGGTCACATTTATGTAATGTTACAAAAGATTTCTATTTCAGATAAATGCTATTCTATTCTTCTACGCATGCTGTTTTCAACATAATAATAATAAAATGTTTGAGCAGCAAATACCTTTATATGTGACCCTGGACCACAAAACCAGTCATAAGGTTAAATTTTACAAAACTGAGATATATACATCATTTGAAAGCTCAATAAATAAGCTTTCTATTGATGTATGGTTTGTTAGGATAGGACAATATTTGGCCGAGATACATCTATTTGAAAATCTGAAATCTAAGGGTGCAAAAAATCAAAATACTGAGAAAATCACCTTTAAAGTTGTCCAAATTAAGTTCTTAGCAATGCATATTACTAATCAAAAATTACATTTTGATAGGTTTACAGTAGGAATTTTACAAAAAATCTTCATGGAACATGATCTTTACTTAATTTCCTAATGATTTTTGACATAAAAGAAAAATCAATAATTTTGACCCATACAATGTATTTTTGGCTATTGCTACAAATGTACCCCAGCGACTTAAGACTGGTTTTGTGGTCCAGGGTCACATATATTAAAAAATACCTCTATATAATAAAATATATTCAAATAGAAAACAGTTATTTTAAATAGTAAAAAAATATTGCAAAATTGTACTATTTTCTCTGTATATTGAATCAAATAAATGCAGGCTTGGTGAGCAGAAGAGACTTCTGTAAAAAAAAAAAACATTAAAAACTTACTGTTCAAAAACATTTGACCGGTAGCTTTATATTATTATTCAATTAGTCTTAGTTAACAATAACGTCTAGGTTACGAAGGTAACCCACGTTCCCCGAAGGAGGGAACGGAGACGTTACATTGGGATCTCGCCTGAGAGACCGATCATCTCTGAGCCTTATATAAAAAAGGCCAATTGCAAATTGGCGAGTGGACGTGCGCGTCGGCCACTCCCCCGCACATGCGGGTATATAAGAAGGCGGCGCGCATCACTCAAACAGGTTTTCGCTGAAGAGCCGTCAAGCCGGCGTCAGCGCGACGCCAGGGACGTGGCAGGGGAATGTAACGTCTCCGTTCCCTCCTTCGGGGAACGTGGGTTACCTTCGTAACCTAGACGTTACCCCTTCAGTCGAATCACTTCGACGTTACATTGGGAACAAGCCCATGGAAAAGGCCACGACCCTGACGCCGCGTTACGCAACAACTTCACGTGCTGACAAGTATACGTGCCGGCAGGCGAAGTGTAACGTAACCTTCCCAACGCCCTGGGGCCCAATAAGGGGGGCCCACCAGGGATGCCAGTTGTACTGAAGCATGGGTTGGGGGGGCGGAGCACATGAAATTCTACATGTGGAAATAAGAATAATTCAATATATCCATAAAGGTTTTTAGGGATACACGAGGGAAACAGCGGTCTCCTCCGCTGGAATAAATAAAAACTAAGCCACAACCTGCGGGGCGAAGGAGACCCAGGCAGGATCACAGTGCAGGACTACTCCGCGCCTAGCCCTGACTGCGGGGCAGGAGGACCCAGGGTTCGCCGGAGGGAACATTCTGGGAAATAGCGCACGGATCCACGTGGGAATGGCGCAGCAAGCCGACACCAGCCGGTCTTCCCGCTCACCTGTGAGTCCTTATGTTAGGACACGGGAGAACGGCCTCTACGCAAGGTTGGAGAACCAAGCGAAGGTAGGGTGTCGCCCAGCCCGCAGCTTCCGGTTTATACATCTGCTGGTGAGGTGCCATGAACCAAGGATCACGGCTGTCCCTGGGTATAACAGGGAGAGGCATCTACCACCATTTAGCCAACCTCAGTTCGGGGAGCATTCCCTTTCTGCTGAATCCCGAGGCAGATGAAGCTGCTGGTGCGGCTGAAGTGCCGAGTGATTCAGTCTCACATATTTAACGACACAACATAGCACGACTGGGTCTGCCTCCTCCAGGGCAGAGCTTGCAGGTCCACCACCTGATCGCGGAAAGGCGTGGTGGGGACCTTGGGCACCGGGCCGGGGTCTCGACGGTAACGTGGAAGACGCCGGGCCCGAATTCTCGACACACTTTGCTGGCAGAAAAGCTTGTAGGCCCTCTTAATGGGAGCCAGGGCAGTCAGGAGCGCTGTCTTAATGACAGGAATTTTAGCTCGACTGAGGCCAGTGGCTCCAATGGAGCGACCCGCGGCCCTGAAGGCGACGGGGAGGTCCAAGAGGTATGAGGTGCGTGCTAAGCACCTCTGAGGAACCTGAGCTTGTCGGTAACCTACCCTCTTAAAGGAAGCCAGGGCAGTCAGGAGTGCTGTCTTAATGACAGGAATTCTAACTCGACTGAGGCCCGAGGCTCCTAAGGAGCAACCCGCGGCCCTGAAGGGCGACGGGGGGGTCCCAGAGGGTATGAGGCGTTACTTGACAGAGAAAACTTGTAGGTCTCCTGCCCTCTTAACGGGAGCCAGGGCGGTCAGGAGCGCTGTCTTGATGACAGTAATGCTAGCTCGACTGAGGCCAATGGCTCAATTGGAGCGTCCCGCGGCTCTGAAGGCGACGGGAAGGCCCCAAGAGGGTGTGGGGTGCGTTCTGGGCACCTCTGGGAAACCTCACGGCCAGTGAATGCTTACCTACTTAGCTCCATCTACTGCATGTGATACGCGGCGAAGCAGCGGCATATACTTAAAGAGTGAGGGGACAGTCTGCGCTCAAACTCTCCTGCAGGAAGGGAAGCATACTGCAACTGTGTAACTCTGTGGAAAGCCAGCAAATAGACCTCATCTCAGTGCGAGCCTGCCTCTAGTCAAGGGAGCTCGGACTGAGTGATAATTGTATCACGGCCTGAGAAGACCGGAGAGGTCTGGGTGTCATACCGTGCCCTGCAGGGAGGGACTGCCGCGAGGGAACGGTTACTAGACCTGAGTCCGGGTGGGCCATTCTTGTAGCGCAACCAACAGACTTACTCCTCGTCCTCCCTGGACTTGCACAGAGTCTGTGCAAGGAGGCTCACTGGGGAAGGGCGTACTTGGGCCCCGGAGGTCAGCTGAGTGCCAGCGCTACTCTGAAGGAGGCAGCTGGCAGTGAGAGCAATCGGGGGCGAGCGGATGTGGCTGGCCTACCGATATGCTCCAAACTAGCTGCGTCACGGGGTGGAGTCGCCATCCTGCAGGTGGTGGACTGCCGTGAGAGCCGATAGGCTGCACGGTTGAGTTTACCTGCTTCAAGTGAATGGCAAGTAGCAAAATGTGCCACGTACTCCCTGGGAGCAGATGGAGAGGCTGTAAGCCTCTGTCGTACATGGCAACCCAACCCGTGGTAAGCCACGGGCTGGCTTGTCGGCCAAACTGCGGGAAAACGCCAGTCCGGAGTGGGCCGAGATGCCATGCCCATCCTGGGACTCGATCGTGCTGAAGCGGTCTCACATGAACAAGCTTAGCGGCTCTTAGCGGCTAGAGCTGTCATGTGCCCCAGGAGCCTCAGTTGAGAGGACCGCTATGTTGTGCCTGATTGACTCAGGAACTACAGCACTGACTGCGCGCTCTAGTGTAGTAAGGCGGGCTGTCTTAAGGACCGAGTCAGGCTCCCGACCGAGGAAACGAATTCCCTCGGTTGGCCTGAAGGACCAGATGGCGGGGGTGCCGAGGCACCAAGTCCCTATGTTCGCACAACGGAACTCACGAGTGGGCTGGTAAAGCACCAGTCGAAGAGACGGTTGAAGACGCGAATACCTGTCTGCCGAAAAGGGGACAGGGGAGCTCCCATAGCCTAAAGAAGGCAGGAAGGAGAGGGACTAGCCAAATGGAAGCACCTAGCGCTGAGCGCTCGACCCCCGGGGCAGACCGCCGGAGGGGTGTGCGCCGGGGAAGATCGAGACGAGACAGCGGGTGCCCTTCAGGCAGATGGCTGCAACCCAGCCCTGGAGACGGAAACATAGCTGTATGTGCTTCGTCGTGAGCGAGTGTGCCGACAGCCTGAAAGGGATCGGGACAGAGCTCCATCCAGGGCGGGTATTAACCCACCACACTAACTGGACACGTGAAGTCGAGACTGAAAGGTCCCGACCTCGTCCCGGGGGAGGGACAGGCTGGATCGCGTCCTTCGCCAGTAGGAACGCGACCTCCGCAAGCAGAACAGAGGCACGCCTGCCCGAATAAGAAAGTAAGGGGTACCTCTGAGTCTGGGCGGACGCCTGGGGCCGGGCCGTACCGTCCGTATCAACCATCGTAGTGGTATCAAGGGAACGTTGACCGACGTGACCGTGGTGGGGCAGCCTAGGGGGAGACAGGGAAGGAGACAGAACCCAGAAGGATGAACGTCCTGGAGAAGTGTCTAACTGCACTAAGCAGTGCTTACCTTCTTCCCTGGATCCCGCGCTGGCGAAGGCCGGCCGCGAGTCTGGTTCCGAGGAGTGTAAGTGCTGCTCAGAAGGAAACTCGAGGCCGAAGCCAGAGGTGAGAAATTTGCTCTTTTTGAGAAAAAGTGGGTACCGTCGACGAAAGCCGACGGCAGCATTGAAGTACACAGTGGCTCCCGGCCCTCCACCGGGAGCGGGGAGCGTAGATTGTTAGCATCCCCTAAGGAGCAGTCTCAATCACCTCTGGAGGCCCGCGTCAGGGACGTTTCGCAGTTTTCTTGCGGGTGTTTCGGGCCGATCCCTGTGCCGCGGGCGGCGCCACTCTCCTGCGGCTGGCTCTGCGCTTGCGGGCCCTTCTCGCCGACCTGGCGTCGTGGGCCTCCGCGGTGGGGCGAGCCGTAGATGTTGCGGCCGCAGGAGGGCGCCCTCGGCGACGTGCAGGCGGAGGCGGTGCCTCCGGCGGCGGGATGGAAGCATCGCGGCGGGGCAGGATGTGAAACGCCTCCGTCTGTCTCTGGGCTGCCGAGAACTGCTGGGCAAAGTCCTCGACAGAGTCGCCGAATAGGCCCCTCTGGGAGATGGGAGCGTCGAGAAAGCGTGCTTTGTCGGCATCTGCCATCTGGGCCAGAGAGAGCCACAGGTGTCGCTCCTGGACCACAGCCGTGGACATCACCTGACCAAGGGCCCGCGCCGCGACCTTCGTCGCACGAAGGGCGAAGTCGGTGGCAGCGCGGAGTTCCTGCATCGTACCTTGGTCGGGACCACCCTCGTGCAGCTGTTTCAACCCCTTGGCCTGGTAGACCTGCAGGGTTGCCATCGCATGCAGGGCCGAGGCGGCCTGGCCCGCAGCGTGAAAAGCGCGGCCCGCAAGGGCGGACGAGCGCTCACACGCCTTGGACGGGAGACGCGGCCGGCCCCGCCAGGTGGCAGCGCCACGCGGGCAAAGTTGCACCGCCATAGCGCGCTCGACCTGGGGAACCGACGCATACCCCCTGGCCGCCCCGCCATCAAGGGTGGCGAGGGGAGAGGAGCCGGGCAGCGGGCGAGATGAAAAGGGCGCCCGCCAGGTCTTAACCAGCTCCTCGTGCACCTCCGGGAAGAATGGCACCGGGGGAGGGCGAGGCGATGCCGCCGGAGCCGTCCCCAGGAACCAGTCGCCCAGCCGAGAAGGATCGGCCGAGGCCGATGGAGTAACCTCCAGGCCGATCCCCCTGGCGGCTCGGAGGAGCATAGCCGAGAGCTCGGAGTCTGCCTCCGACGGGGCAGCAACCGCGGAGGGGCGCCGCGCCGCCGGAAGAGCGTCCTCACCCCCTGACTCTCCCTCTGACGCAGCGTCAGACATCTCTTCCTCCTGAGGAGCGCCAAAGGAGACGCCCAGCCCGGCTGGCGGGGAAGCGTACTGCTTTGGCATCTCGACGGGGGTATGCTGGCGGGCGGAAGACCGCAGGGCTTTTGGAGCCGGCGGAACGTTCGGCACCGACTCGAAATTCCCCCTCGTGCCTCGCCACAGCGGCGGAAAAATTCCGCAGGCCGTGGGGCGCGAAGGGGGGCCTGCCCGCGAGCGAGCGGCGAGTCCTCAGCATTCCCATGGTCATGCTTTCGCAATGAATGCATGAACCATCCGTGAAAGCTGCCTCAGCATGTTCGATGCCCAGACATGTGAAGCAGCTTTCATGTCCGTCCAGTGAGGTGAGGAAACTGCCACACCCAGAAGCGCACGGCCGGAAAGCCATTCTGAAAAGAACGTCTTTACACAGCCGTGAGAAATTGCTCTTTTAGTCCCGGTCTGCCCAGGGAGGAAACCGCGGCACCACTGTGCACTCAATGGGGCTTGCTCGCTGGAACGCAGGAGGCTTTTATGGCCGTGAAAACGGCCGCCCGCGGGACCCCGCTGGCGGCGCCGAGAAATTCACTCTTTTAGTTTGTCTCTTTCAATCGGCGCACACCAGCAGAGAGAGCAGCAGGAACGTGAAGTTTTCCTTTTTCTTCAGGAGAGAAGGCTTGAGCATACCGGCTCTGAAAGCGAAAGTCTGTTTGAGTGATGCGCGCCGCCTTCTTATATACCCGCATGTGCGGGGGAGTGGCCGACGCGCACGTCCACTCGCCAATTTGCAATTGGCCTTTTTTATATAAGGCTCAGAGATGATCGGTCTCTCAGGCGAGATCCCAATGTAACGTCGAAGTGATTCGACTGAAGGGGTAACAACACTGATCCTATGGTTGTCTGGTATATTGTTTTGATCTGACACAGAAAAAAGTTTTATTTGAAATATAAAGTCATTTAAAGAGAACATTGGAACCATATGATGTCTTATTGCAAGTCACTGTTATCACTTTTAAGATGCATTAGACATAAGTTGACAACCATATGCAAACATATTTAATCATATTTAAAATTTAACAGTCTGGCAACTTCTTTAAAATGAGTAAAAAGTCCAGAAAACTGTTTAATAAGCACAGCAAAAATAAATAAAAAGTCTTCAATAAGTAAAAATCTCAAAACCCACTTTCTATATTTAATATAATGTGTATCATTTCTGCACATTAACCTTGAAGGATCATGCATAAATTGATAAATTCGTCAGTGACAATGGTAATCAGACCCTTTAATCCATCCGTTTGACCTGTTAGTCCTCTTCACAGCGGTAGGAGTTCTGTGCATAGCGTCTGTGAGTTTTAGCATAGGTGAAAATCGTCCAGGATTGTCACCAATTTGAGAGACATCTGAATAGCACAATGCAGCTGTGCCCAGTTTCTTGAACCAGTTTTGAATAGATAATAAATAAATATTGTACTATCACAGCTAATATAATCTATAAACCCTTTTAACAACTGAATACCGATGCATTTGCAATCAAAACCAACCAAACACATAGCAGTTAACATATTATGACCATTGAAAAACACATACCTGCTAGAAGAAGAAAAGACAGGAGTGTGAGTTAACTGGCTGACCGTGGAAAGAAAAAAAATCTGTGAATTTATAGTTTCAGCACCCATGGGAACATCTGAAATAGACCCCTAAAATAGACCCCACTCTACTGACATTTACTGTTCACACAGTAAACTAGCGTAGTAAACTTTCATTTGGACAGAGACAGCTATGCAGTGTGGTCAAAACCACACTAATGACAAGGTCAAAGGTCTAAAAGTGATGCTAGCTAGTATGAGAGTAAATTAAGTAAACTGCAATAAGCATTTTGAACTTATTAAGGTGCAACTATCTTGTACTCGCAATAGAAACACATGAGATGTCAGATAACAATAAAAAGAGTGAAGTGGAAATAACAAATTTCGAATAGTTTTTGAGATCTATATGCAATTCCAGTTAATTGCAATATGATATTATGCCATGACAGATATCTCACGAACGTGATAATTTCCATACACATTAAGCGAGCAATACCTGGCAGGAGGTGATGTGGTATAAATCATTTCTTGGGTTAGAGGACAGCGAGCAGGTGGAAGCACTGTCTTATTGTAATGTGAGCTGCCTTCGTCACACCTCATTCTCCCTGAGAGGTGACACTCCAAGAGATATGTAGTGAATTACCACCTGCCATGTGTCCTGGATTTATTTTTAGGCATTATGGCCAGATGATGGGAAGCCAAATGCAAGAAGTCCTTGTCTTTAAATGGCTTTATACACTCTCTGAAAAAAAATATTCAAAAGCTGCCACTGGGGCAATAACTAGGTAGGAATATGTACACTTAAAGTACTAATATGCAGCTTTAAGGTCCCAATATGGACTCTTTAGATACAAAGGTGTATCTTTTGAAAATGATCACAGCTTTTGTACCTATTTTTCTAAAAGCATATTCATATGAAAACTGAAATATGCAGTTTTTATTTGTATTTTTTATTATTTTTTTCTGGATGGCAATATAATTGCAGGTGGCCCTTTAAGAGATCAAGAATAGAATAAAAAAAATATCTGCACAATTATATTTAAGCTACAGGTTTTGTTGTTGTTGTTTGTTTGTTTGTGTGTGTGTGTGTAGTCGAGTTACAGTCTTCATCTCTCTTCTCTGTCATGACGTTTATCCATGTGATGAAAAAATGTGGGCTGGGACTTTTTTTGTCCACCGGGAATTGCTTGGGTCATTGTATCAGTGTTTGTTTATTGTTTCGATCCCATGAGAGCGACAGTTTTCCGTCACAAAGTAAAAAGAAAAATTGCGCAATTCTGATATTGTATCTCACAGTCTGTTTTTTTCTTCTTCTCAGATATACCTCTTTCACAGACAAGGCTTAAAACTAATCCCAGACTAAAATGTAAGTCTGAGCTGTTTCAACTGAAAGAAACTTGCACTGACTGATCTTAAAATATTTGTTTTGTCTCAAGATGCACACCAGTAATGTTTTTTTTTTTCCTAAGAGACATTTATAAAAACTACCTAAATGTTCTAACTGAACTGCTGTCTAATCCTGGCTTAACCTAAGCCATTAGACTCTGATTAGAAAATGTAATAGAAAAACAATTTATTGTGAGATATAAAATCACAATCACAAAAAAAAGTTACATGCGAGATATAGACTCTTAAGAGATATAGACTCTAAGAAAAAAGTTAAAAAAAAAATAAGTCGTATAACAAAAAATGTCATAGAAAAACGTAAAAAATTAAGAAACGTTTCATCTCACAATTATTGCTTTTTTTCATCAGAATTATGAGATATAAACTCAGAATTGTGAAATACAGACTCTAACACCGTGTCTCATCGCGTCCGGTGTAGACACGGTGTAAGGGGGAAAAAAAAAAACTAATGTAACAGAAAATGTCACAGAAAAACATTTAGAAACTTTTCATCTCCTAATTATAGTATTTATTTTCTCCTTAGAATTATGAGATTTAAACTCAGAATTGTGAGATATAGACTTTTAGAAAAAAGTTTAAAAAAAGACATATAACAGAAAAACTAATAAAATTGAGACTTTTTATCTTGCAAATATTACCTTTTTCCTTAGAATTATGAGATATAAACTCAGAATTGCAAAATATAGACTCTAAGAAAAAGAATATTTATATAACAAAAATGGCATAGAAAAACAAAAAATTAGAAACTTTTCATCTCACAATTCTCACCCCCCCCCCCCCCCCCCCCCAGAATTATGAGATAAAACCTCAGAATTGCAATATGTAGACTATTAGAAAAAACAAAAAAACTCATGTCATAGAGAAACAAAAACATTGAGCAAACTTTTCATCTCACAATTCTTACTTTTCTCCTCAGAATTGTGAGATATAAACTAAGAATCGCAATATATAGACTCAGAATTCTTAGAAAAAAAGTCAGAATTGTGAGATAAAAAGTTGCTATTTGTTTATTCCATGGTGGAAGCCAACAAATCAGAATTGCGAGATGTACACGCACAATTCTGAGAACAAGGTCAAAGAGGCCAATTATGACCAAATGCAATATTTTCAAATGCAAAAGTAAAAAATATGCTCGCAATTCTGAGAAAAAAGTCTGAATTGTGACATTTAAACTCACAATTTTAAGAAAAATGGAAATTGTAGTCGATGTCAAGGTCTTTTTTAAGGTCCTTGCACACTGAGTCTAAAATTTTCATGTGCGTTTTTTTGTATTCGTCAAAATTCGTCGCACACAAAACATCACAGTTGCTCTGAATTGTCAAAAAACCTCTCAAAATGCTTGCTACGGATGCAAAAAATTTAAGTTTCAGAGGCAGTGTTTAAACGTGATTGACACAATGTGAGGTCATATTTATTTTGTAACGTGCAAAAAGTTCGGATGAAAATTGTGCAAGGACCTTTAGTCAGAAATTGGACTGGCAGGATGTCAGTTGGTCTACTAAAGATTGTTTTGTGACAAATTAATAACACAAATTAGTGATTTAGTTTGAAAAGCTTTTAGAGTGCTTTTAAGTTTCACAAATTTACAAATATAATTGATTGATGTTAAAACAACTGAAGGTATTCCCAGGGCACAGCAGTTGTGTTATGTCTGTTATGAAGTGAGGTCAAATAGATAAAAGTGCATGACAAGGTCAAAGCCTTCAGATCCTGTTACATTTAGGGCTGTTGTATCCAAACTTCTGATCTGAAGTCATAAGCGTCAATCATGAGCAATATTTAGTCTTTATTTGATGTGTTTTTATTTTTAAGACAGAAAATTGGCTCAGCATCACAGAAACAGACATCATGTAGACATCAAGTAAGTTTGAGACACTATTTTCATGTTTAAATAACTTATATATGCAGTTTCTCTTTTAACAAACATAAAATATTAAACTATAAGAAAGAATAAAAAGATATTATTTAGGTAAAATATATGTATTATATCAACTTGCATTGATTTATACATTCATTTTAAGAAGTTTTTGAACTCTGGTGTAGTTTCTCACCTGTAAAAATAAAATTCAGTGCTTAAAGTCTAAGTAAAATATTTGAAATAAGACATTCTTAACCAAAAGATCATTTTAAAACAAACCACTTTATCTTCTATTGTCCAGAATTAAACAGCTTCTTCCTGCCCTCCATTCCAGACATGGCCTCCACATTCTTACGCCAGTCAGTCACCTCTTCTTTCTGTGTGAGGAACAGGTGGAACAACAGGTATGTGTTAAAATAGCTCAAAAATACATATGGATTAACACACAGTATTGTATTTATTTTCCTTTAAAATGTCACATGACTTACCTTCTCCTCTTCTTTCTTGACTGTCTTGAGATTAGCTTTGAAATCCACAGACTCTTTGACTTTGGAGCCCAGAAGAGCACCCAACATGGCATCGGCAGAGATCTTCACCCTCTTCAGAGCAGGTCTTTTCATTTTACCTCTAAGTTCAGTAATCTTGATGTTCAGATCTGAAATCTGACGCAGACACGTGCATTTATTATAGCAGATCAACAAAGTTGCATCAAGTGTATTTCCATTGAATTTAAAAATATGGTATAGTACCTCCTTTTCATTTTTGACCACCTTGGCCGAGATGTCGTACCTCTCTTCATCTACAACATCAATTTTCTGATGCAGATCTTTGCAGAGAGCCTGTATTGGATATAAAAAAGTATTGGATATATTGAAATTACTAGAGTGGTTGTCAATGCTATTTCTAGCAGATTAAGTCAGTAAAGCTACAGTACTTTACATTTTCCAACAATAATCTTACAAATGTACTTTTTTATTAATGAAAAAATACTTTTTAATGAATTAGGAAATAATTTAGTACGACAACATTTTGTGCCACGTTAAAAAAATATAAGATTACTAGATTAAAGTCATAATCTTTCGAGAATAAAAATGAAATTACAAGAATAAAGTAAAAATATTACGAAAATAAAGTCAAAATTACATGTGTAAAGTTGAAAGATTTTGAGAATAAAGTCAAAATTATGAGAATAAAGTCATAATGTTTCCAGAATAAAGTTGGAATTTTTAGAATAAAGTCTAAATTACGAGACTAAAGTCGAAATGTTAGGAAAATAAAATCTAAATTACAAGAAATAAAGAAATATTTCTAGAATAAAGTTGAAATATTTCAAGAATACAGTCGAAATGTTTCAAGTATAAAGTCAAAATATTTTGAGAATAAAGTTGAAATGTTACGAAAATAAAGTCTAAATTACAAGAATAAAGTTGAAATAATAAGAATAAAGTATAAATGTTGAGAACATGAAGTAAATTTTTTTTTAAATAAAGTTGAAATTTCGAAAATAAATGTTTTGAGAATAAAGTAAAAATGTTATGAAAATAAAGTCGAAATATTTAGAGAATAAAGTCTAAATTACGAGACTAAAGTTGAAATTTTGAGAAAAAAGGTTGCAATTTTGAGAATAAAGTGAAAATGTTTTGAGAATAATGCTGAGATATTTCGAGAATAAAGTCAAAATATTACGAGAATAAAGTCGAAATTAGGAGAATTAAATTGTAGCAATTAAAATTATAATATTTTGAAAGTATAGCCTGTGCATGGAAATGGCCCGGATTGAGAGCACCGGAAGAAATTGCCAGGCCACCGGAATTAATTTGAATGTGGAATTATTAGCACAAATCATACCCTGTGTTATACTCGTAGTCACAGTATGCTTGGAGATAATACTTCAAGTCTTCAATTGCATTCATTAGGCCTATCTGTAGTGCGCCAGCCACCCAATAATAGCAATAAGCTTTGTGCTTTTGGTACTTTTAATATAAAAAAGGATCAGTTTTATAGCAAAATACCAATAATGTGTCTTGCAATAATGTGTTTTTCATGTTTTCAACCCTGTTCCTGGGGACCCACTATCCTGCAGTGACTTCCCAAAAAACCTGTCTTGTGATTTTGACTTTATTCTCGAAACATTTAGACTTTATTCTCATAATTTTGACTTTATTTATTCTCGAAATATTCTGACTGTATTCTCAAAATTTTGACTTCATTCTTAACATACTTTGTCTTTATTCTCAAAATCTGACTTTAGTCTCGTAATCTTCTAAACTAAAACGCCATCATAAAAAGTCATTTACACCAGCTAAGTTAATCATTTGCACGAACTCTTTAATAATAATTAAAAATAAATAATAATAATATAATAATAATATAAAAAAAAAAAAAGTTAAGTTTGTTTACCTGAAGCTCTTGAACAGACAGACCGGACAGCTGTAGAGGTGGCACTCTCTCACGCAAAGTGGTCTCTCTCTCTCTCTGTTTGTCTTCTTTCTCAGTCTCAAGCATAGAGGTTGCCTTCTTAAGCAGCTTAGTCTGAAGCAAAACATTGTCCAAAGGTATTGTTAAATGCATCATCTTTATTAATATTATCTTCTCAGTAAAACGAACAGAACCAAATACCTTTAAGAACAACCTTCTGGATGCTGTGATTTTAGATTTGGGTTTCTGCAAGAATTAGGCACAATTGGATTTTGTTGAAGAACAAAAAAGATATTGCCACAGACAAAAAAGTTCAAATAATAAAAACCACTTACCTGTCTAAATTGGCAATTGTCAATTTGTAGTTTATGAAAATAAATAAAAGGTTTTAAACATAAATTTACGGTAAGATAGCAGATAGATATTAACAACTTAAAAGACTGAATACTTACGACTCAGACATTGTGAGCTTCTAAGTGCGTCCTTTTTATGACTAAACTGGTGCAAATCACTAGCCAAAATTAGAAATACAAAGATTGGTGACTGATCAGCACAATTAGTATAACTAAATACATACAGTATCTAAAAATCCTGATCACTTCATAAGCATTACCTTGGAAATACATGACACAACCAACAAGGCATTATAAATCTTAGCACCCCTTCTCAACATCACAACAGAAACAGAAAGCCCTCAAGAGAAAAAAAAAATCTCAGTTGTTTTTCCTAGACAGCCATGAGATTAATTGAGGTGCAAATTGAGACTTTGGATATCCTACAACTTCAGTAACCAGCCATCTGTCATCAACGTTTTCAAAGACCAAACTATTTGATCTATGCTATGCATTGATTTGATGTCACTGGGTATATCTCATGGGTAAATTTGTTATATTTAGAGCAATTGCATGCATTGGCTTTACAGTTAACAGTGCCAAATAGTTCATACCTGTTCCTCCAAAGACGACTCCAAGGCAATGACAGTGGGACAATGTCAGTGCACAAGAAAACCCAGGCAAATTTTATGGCCTCTTTAGCCTCCTCTGAGTGGCTCACTAAAATAGACTGAAGCCTTACACCCTGAGGCTCGTTTTACTCAGCACTATCGAAACAATTCCACACATTGTCCACTGCCAGTCACTCTGTTTTCCATTGTTTGACCCTACAAGGCAGAAGAGGCTTAGCTGAAGTCTGCCAGTGTTTCTTTGACCTCTACTGCAACCCTGAAAGTGACTACAGAGCCTAGTTAGCTTGAATTAATCACCAATAGCTTGCTAACTTCAGTCAGCAGTTTAATATGGAACAACATGAAGATTTATAGATTAGAGTATTTGTTGTATCTTCACATTTTATACTCATACAATCGTGTTTATCGTTCCAGTAGGTTCCTAATTAATTTTCGCATAGTGAGAAATACAAATAAATGATACCGTTGTAACATTTAATTTGGGTAAATATACACACAGCATGTGGTAACTTAAAACCAGTTATGCACTTGCAAGGAACACAACCAAGTGCGGCAGTACAGTACATTTCAAGGACAGGGTTTGTTTTGCAAGGGAACTGCAGGGTGACACAACGTTTTTCTCTGTCGCATGGGGTCATTTAATTTTGGAATGCCATTACATTGCAGTTTTTACTTCCAGCAGCGTAGAATGTGTTACAATATCTGACATCCTGAGCAACACTATTTTACAATATTGCATACAATTCATTTCCAGTCTGATTCTAATGCATACATTATGTATTTAACATTTCATACACAAAATATCAAATTTAGTTTCAGGTGTAAACGCATTGGTACAGACTGTTCACAGATTGCAGCAAAGAACAACTGACAAAGACACACTAAGTCTTAAGGTCATCTACGAAAACACAAACTTATGAACATTATAAACAGTTTTGGTTTGTTTAATTGACATTAGTCACAAGAAATCAAATTTGAATGGTTTTTCTTGCTTGTCGGAAGCCTTCACATTACTTGAGTCTGAGAAGTAAACAACAATGTCAACTTTCAATCGAAATGCTTGTTTGTTTCACAACAACACTTTTAAATAAGCTGGATGTCAAGTTGTGACATGTTTACTTTGTAACTTTTTTTTATTGTCCAGCATCAAACAGCTTCTTCCTGCCCTCCATTCCTGACATGGCCTCCACATTCTTACGCCAGTCAGTCACCTCTTCTTTCTATAGATGGGAGGAATAGATACAAATAGGTTTAGGATGAGATTTGGTTTATTTAAATGATAAATGAATTTGTAAAACTGGGATAAAACGCATTACCTTCTCTTCTTCTTTCTTTACTGTCTTCAGGTTGGCTTTGAAATCTGCCTTTGATGACAATTTGGATTCAGTCAGCGCATCGAGCTTGGCATCGTGTGACTTCTTAACCCTCTTCAGTTTGGTTCGTTGCTTTGTACCCTTCATTTCCCAAATCTTCTGGGTCAAGGTCTGGATCTGAAATGGACCACAAAGACGGTAATGTGTGAAAAAGTGGTTTTGATGTCAGTTTTGCAAAAAAAAATACTAATTTAAAAAGTTTCGCCTTGCAGAATCTGCGAAACGTTAATTATTTTACCAAAATAAGAGGGATCATACAAATGCATGTTATTTTTTATTTAGTACTGACCAGAATAAAATATTTAAATTTATAAAAATGACCCTGTTCAAAAGTTTGCAAACTTGATTTTTAATCCACAGCTGAGTCCCTTGTTTGTCCTGAACAGTTAAACTGCCCACTGTTCTTCAGAAAAATCCTTCAGGTCCCACAAATTCTTTGGTTTTTCAGCAACTTTGTGTATTTGAATCTTTTCCAATAATGACTGTATGATTTTGAGATCCATCTTTTCACACTGAGGACAACTGAGGGACTCATATGCAACTATTGCAGAAGGTTCAAACACAAAAACAATGCATTAAGAGCCAGGGGGTGAAAACATTTTGAATTTGAATATCAGGGTAAATTTAACTTATTTTGTCTTCTGTAAAACATGTAAGTATCGCCTGTAGCCTCTGAAGAGCAGTACTAAATGATGCGATCTGGAAAAACCCGTCGGAAAACGCGCTGGGGCATTTTCAGGAAATTTGAAAAATAGCTTGAAAGTCACTTTTTGTCAAAATTAGGTTTTCATTCAATTATGATTCTATAACATATTGTCTATCATCTCTGAATCACGTGTTTAGTGCAGAAAAATAGTGATTTATTGCAGCAAGCAGAAATAAGGGGTTTCTCTTATGTATACCACAAAAACACTTAACCTCAAAATAAAACCACATCAAAATAACATCAAAATAAACCACATAACATATTTAATAAAAGTGTATCAATGCACATTCCCCGCCAGTCCTGTGTAAACTACGGCACGCAAAGTTGTATTTATTGATTTATTTTTAATATTGTGAGATGGCAGAGTGCAACAACGCAGTTTGAAGTACTGTAGCTGCTCACCTTAACGATCTTGCTTGTCTCAATCTGCTCAATCTTGGTGATGTCAGTGCACTAAACGATGTGCACTCGCTTTTCTAAAACTACAAGGTACACTATTTGTGCTATCTAAACAAACAAGGGGGGATCAAAAGTTCAGAGACTACGCCCATGATAAACAACGGAAAACAGACGTCTGTTTTTGTAATGAAGCAGTATAGCGCTCCTGACTTGACAGACAGCTCTCGTTACACTCGTGAAGTGAAAGTAAAACTTGTCTCACTTTAAACTAGTTTTTCTCAAAATTCGATTTCTGAAAATCATAGCTATCAGCCAACTTTAGATAGCCGTAACTTTTAAGCTATGGAAATAAAAATAGTTTTGGAAAGGACTT
Organism: Garra rufa; assembly: GCF_049309525.1. Classification (NCBI taxonomy): domain Eukaryota; kingdom Metazoa; phylum Chordata; class Actinopteri; order Cypriniformes; family Cyprinidae; genus Garra; species Garra rufa. The sequence continues at coordinate 21,626,107 of NC_133385.1, read as the reverse complement.
GAACCCAGCTGTCAAAACCTACAAAAGGTAAAATTTCACCATGTGTTGGGTTTTCCTAGATCGCGTCACAAATGAAAAAAATATGATATATATAGGCAAATTAAGAAAAATGTCCACATCTTCATTCTGTTCAAAAGTTTACACCCCTGGCTCTTAATGCATCATTCTTTCTTCTCGAGCATCAGTGAGTGATTGAACTGTAATAGTTGCATGTGTTTTGATAGACACATGTTCCTTGGGATTCAAACACGTAACCGTATCATTGTTACGGTGTGTGCAAACCAAACGCAAAGCAAATATTTGCATTGTGTTACTCACTCCAGTTTATATGTGGGATGTTTTTTGCATCACTCACTAAAATAAAAACAATAAAAAACATTTTCTAATACAAACGGATGTGTCAGATCATACGTGTTATAAGTCTCTTCACTGATTGGCTTGTGCAACAACGCATCATGTGAATTTTCTGATCATTCTGCTTGTTCACGGAAATTGCATTGCCTGGCGAAAACTAATGTCTATTCGTGTCTTTGCATTGACTTTCTATGTAATCTACTTACACAAATAATTCAGTTCGCTTTTGGTGTGAACACACCATTAGTGTCACTAACATCCGTAAGGTTATGGGTTCGAATCCCAGTTTAAATGATACCTAAATGGCATGATTTATTTACTAGAACTGTGGGATCTTTTTTTTTTTTTTGGATGATTTATTTTTTGGCATTTTTGCCTTTATTAGGATAGAACAGATCAGAACTGATAGGAAGCGAAGTGGGAGAGCAATAGGGGTGGGATAGGGAAAGTTATTCAAGTCGGGATCCGAACTCGTGACACCCATAGCACAACGGTGCTGACAAACTGCAGGATTTTAGAGGGTTCACCCAAAAATGATAATTCTGTCATTAATTACTCACCCTCATGTTGTTCCAAACCCATAAGACCTTTGTTCATCTTCTGAACACAAATTAAGATATTTTTGATAGAATCCAAGATCTTTCTGACCCTCCATAGACTGCTTAGGGTCCTTCCACATTCAAGGCCCAGAAAGATAGTAAGAACATCGACAAAATAGTCCATGTGACATCCATGGTTCAAATGTAATTTTATGAAGCTAGAAGAATACTTTTTGTGCGCATAAAAAATAAACAAAACAAAAATAACAACTTTATTCAACAATTCCAGGACCCTTTCTGTCTATGGAGGGTCAGAAAGCTCTTGGATTTTATCAAAAATATTTTCATTTGTGGTTTGAAGATGAATGAAGGTTTCACGGGTTTGGAACGACATGAGGGTGAGTAATTAATGACAGAATTTTCATTTTTGGGTGAACTATGCCTTTAACACTCGTTAACATTTGTATTCATGAATAAACTACTACTTAATCTGTTGTTTGTCTTTTTAAAAGTGTTCCAACATCACCAAACCATTACCTCTTTTTCATTTTTAGCCACTTTTATTTCAAGATCGTATCGAGCCTCGTCAACAACATCAATCTTGCGGTGAAGCTCTTTGCAAAGTTCCTGAAAAAAACAATTAAAGACATTCATGAATATACTATACATGTAAATTTATTTCTGAATGTTGGTGGTGCAGAAGTGTTTATTCAAGAAAATACCTGGAGCTCCTGTGCAGACAGACCAGATAGTTTGAGGGGTGGAACCCTCTCATTAAGAGCCTCGTCCCTCTCTCTTTTATTCTGCTCTTTTTCAGCTGCCAGCATAGACGTGGCCTTCTTCAATAATTTGCCCTGTAACGTAACAGCGCTGATATGACTATAAAGTTCCAGCAGATTAGCACATAGCTTAGCACATAGCGCAGCTTACTTTTTACAAAGCCATCATGGATTATAGTCTTGCCTTTCATTTATTTACAGACATTTAATATGTGCATATGTTCACTAACCACATCAGTATTACTCTTAAAAAAATAGTTTGGGTTGAAAAATTATACTCACCAAGGCTGCATTTATTTGATCAAAAATACAGTAAAAACAGTAATATTGTGAAATAATTTTACAATTTTAAATAGCTGTTTCCTATTTGAGTATATTTCAACTGTAATTTATTTCCATGATGCAAAGCTGAATTTTTAGCACCTTTACTTCAGTCTTCATCTTAATTGTGCTGTGAAAAACTTATGTTTTAATATGAAATGTAAAAATTTTGTAACACTTTACTGTCATTTTTGATCAGTTTAATGCATCCTTGGTGAATAAAAGCATTACCTTATTAATATTAATATTAATAATTGAATTTCTGTAAAAAAAAAAAGGTACTAACCCTTTTCTAACTTATTAAACAGTAGCATATTTTATTTAAAAACAAACAGACAACTTACTTTTAAGAGCAGCCGCCTTGTGGCAGTATACTTTGATTTTTTCTGAAAAACAGTACAAGTCATGTTTAATCTCTCTGGATTGTTTTTGAATAACTTATGAATTATGGTATATCTTGCCAAAAACTTACCGGTCTGCAGCGACGAAGCACAGAGCAAATCAGAGAAAAAAGAAACACCAAAATGGATTAACAAAAGAGATCGATAGATTCACTTTACAATTTTAATAATAAGATTATCAAAGTACTTACCCTTCAGACATGATTATTTCTTTGTATAGATGCTGAAATAGAAAAAAGGAAATTTAAAAAACGCATATAAAGTGTTTATACAAACATCACACATTATATCTTGCATTATATGGTCCTTTTTCCAACATGGAAAATAGATATCTTTGTATGTGATCCTAAATGTCTTTCAGGTGACGATATCATTCAGTCTGTATGCATCTGTGCGTCAGATTTGCGTCGCTTGGAAACATTCTTACAGTCCACACATAGAAGATAGTCTGGAAGAGTGACGAGTGCCAAGTATTTGAAAGGCGGACGAGTCACAATGTGGAGGAAAATTTAATTTGGGGCCCTCGTGTCCAAAGAAGACTGTTTACATAAAGCACTGGTGCCAAGCGCTCTATCCCTACCTATTCATTGCATTCGTACCTATTGTGCTTGATAAAGCACATGCTTGTTAGTGTTCCCAGCCTGGCTAAATTTGAACATTGCTGCCATTCTTTCATATGGCCCCGTTTCAAGCTCTAGCCTTGAACTCACTACACTGGTGCTAATGCATTTATACGGATCCTGGCCAGGACTCAAATTCTGGAAAAGACATCGTTGTTTTTAAACTAAAGTGTCAGGATGGATGTTTTGAGCATTTTGCTAAAAACTAAAAAAAAAAACCTTTTCGTTTATTTATTTATTTTTTTAATGCATATTTCCAAAACCCTCCAACATTCAATTCTTATATAAATAAATAGCTATATATATATATATATATATATATATATATATATATATATATATATATGCACTGTTCATTTGTTTTAAAGCATTTTATTTCCAAAACCCCCAATATTCAATTCTTGGTAGCCAGAACTCAATTTTTTTTTTTTAAAAGATAGCTTTATTTTAAATTAAACTTTCTAGATATTTTGATTTTTTTGATACAAAGTAAAAATAACTAAATAAATATTCACTGTTAATTTGTTTTAATGCATTTTATTTTCAAAACCCCCCAATATTCAATTCTTGGTAGCCAGAACTCAATTTTTTTTTTTTGAAAAGATAGCTTTATTTTAAATTAAACTTTCAAGATATTTTGATTTTTTTTGTTATACAAAGTAAAAATAACTAAATAAATATTCACTGTTAATTTGTTTTAATGCATTTTATTTTCAAACCCCCCCAATATTCAATTCTTGGTAGCCAGAATTCAATTTTTTGGAAACGATAGCTTTATTTTGAACTAAATTGTCAGGATATTTAGAATTTCTTTTTGTTAAAAAGTAAAAATAATTTAATAAATATGCACTGTTAATTTGTTTTAATGCATTTTATTTCCAAAACCCCCCCAATATTCAATTTTTGGTAGCCAGAACTCAGATTTGTGGAAAAGATAGCTTTATTTTAAATTAAACTGTCAGGATATTTAGATTTTTTTGTTACAAAGTAAAAATAACTAAATAAATTTGCAATGTTAATTTGTTTTAATGCATTTTATTTTCAAAATCCCCCAATATTCAATTCTTGGTAGCCAGAACTAATTTTTTGGGAAAAGATAGCTTTATTTTGAACTAATTGTCTGGATATTTAGAATTTCTTTCTTTTTTTTTTTTAAAGTAAAAATAACTTAATAAATATAAACTGTTAATTTGTTTTAATGCATTTTATTTCCAAAACCCCCAATATTCAATTCTTGGTCGTCAGAACTCAATTTTTTTTTTGAAAAGATAGCTTTATTTTGAACTAAATTGTCAGGATATTTTCAGTGTTTTGCTATAAAAAAAAGAAAAAGAAAAAAAAGCACTATTATTTTTTTATGGTATTTATTTCCAAAAGCACCTAACATTTAATTCTTAATTCTTGAAAATTGTTGGAAAAGATATTTTTATTTTTAAACTGTCAGGTATATAGTGAGTGTTTTGCTAAAAAGTAAAACAAAAAATGTATCATTTAATATTTATTATGGAAATGATAGCTTTTAATTTCGACTAAATTTTCAGGATGTTTTGAGTGTTTTGCTAAAAAAGAAAAAAAGTAAATTTTTATTTCATTTTATTTTCAAAACCCCAACAATTAATTATTGGTAGCCAGAACTCAATTTTATTTTTAAAAAACTAAATTGTGAGGATAGTTTGAGTGTTTTGCTAAAAAAAAAAATAAAAAAAAAAAATAAGTAGTTATTTTTTATAATGCATTTTATTTTTAAAACCCCCCAACATTTAATTCTTGGTAGCTAGAACAATTTGTTTTTTTTTTAGAAATGAGAGCTTTTATTTTAAACTGTGTCAGGACATTTTGAGTGTTTTTCTAAAAAAAAAAAACAACAGCAAAAAAAAAAAAAAAAATTTATTTTCAAAATCCCCCTGAACATTTTTTTTTAGAAATGAGAGCTTTTATTTCAAACTGAAGTAAAAAAATAAAAAAGTCAAAATAAATAAATAAATAAATAAACTGTTAATTAAAAAAAAACATTTTATTTAAAAAAAAACATTTAATTCTTGGTGCCAGAACTACATTTTTTTTTTAGAAATGAGAGCTTTTTTGCATTTTGAGTGTTTTTCTAAAAAAAAAAAAAAAAAAAAAAAAAGTAAAAAAAAAAAAATGCACTGTTAAATAATAATTACAAAAAAACCATTATATTTTCAAAATCCCCCAACATTTAGCTAGCTAGAACATTTTTTTTTTTTTTTTTTTAGAAATGAGAGCTTTTAAACTAAATTGTCAGGATATTTTGAGTGTTTTGCTAAAAATAAAAAAGTAAAAATAAATAAATAAACTGTTAATAAAAATAAAAAAACATTTTATTTAAAAAAAAACAACATTTAATTCTTGGTGCCAGAACTACTTTTTTTTTTTTTTTTTAGAAATGAGAGCTTTTGTTTTAAACTGAAGTGTCAGGACATTTTGAGTGTTTTTCTAAAAAAAATAACAACAGCAAAAAAAAAAAAAAATTATAATAATAAAAAAATGCATTGTTAAATAATAATAATAATGAAAAAAAAATTATTTTCAAAATCCCCCAACATTTAATTCTTGGTAGAGCTTTTATTTTGAACTAAATGGTTAGGATATTTTAAGTGTTTTGCTAAAAAAGTACAAAGAATGCACTGTTCAATTTTTAAATGCAATTTTATTTCCAAAACCTCTCAATATTTAGTTCTTGGTAACTTGAATTTTTGAAAATGATAGCTTTTATTTTGAACTAAATTGTCAGGATATTAATAAATAAATAAATGCGTAATTTTTTATTTCCAAACCCCCCCAACATTTAATTCTTGGAAGCCAGAAACCACATTTTTAGAAAAGATTGCTTTTATTTTGAGTTATCTAAGTTATCTAAATATAGTGATTCCAAAAAGGCAACATAAAACTTGTGTATAGCTGCTTCATACTTAAACGTGACAAGTTCGAAGACGTTTTCTTGTTCGTTACTCCCTAAAGCGAATTATACATACATTTTTTGACTTTTGAGTGCTTAAGTGCAAGACAAACCATCTGAGAATTGTTTTCGTGGTTCAGTTGGTTCTGCAAAACCAAATCTCTGGCAAAGTCCAGAACATTGGATCTTGTATCCACACTTCTCTAAATCTAAGCTATCTGTGAAACAGCCACAGTATTTCATAACACACATTCCTTAAAGTTGACACAAGCTGCTTGTTACGGAAATACACGGCGCGGCGTTTGCTGATCCCTGCGGGGAGCCGCGGCTGTGACAGCAGAGAATGTATGTGCATCCATTGTCTAACTGTGAAGGTGTGATTGTGATTATCTCTAAAGTCCAAATGTGTGCTGTAAATCTACCAGCGATAAACAGACCATACAATACAAAGCCCCTTAAATGTTTTGCAATAAACTCAATATCCTTAAGTATTTATGACAACATGTGTTGATCCATTAAAAGTTGCTGCTGTGAGGGTGATAGCTTGTAGGACTTACCTTGAACTAGGAGGCAGTCAGGGCAGGATGAGTTGTGTGGTGCCGTCGAAGAAGAATAAACGTTTTATGTTTTTCCTGAAGGATTTATGGCTTGAATCCTGCGTGTGAATGGCTCACTAAAATAGACCCCCGTTACGTCTCTTGTACTCACGTGTGCAAATATCTGGGCAATTTGTTCTCCACCTTCCTCAATGGCATTTGCACTGAACGGGGTGTGTACGTCCTCCAGGACAGGGACATACACATTTCAAAAAAAGACACACACTAATGCAGGGGTCATGTGTTTGCTCTGGTCTATTGTACTAGTAAAGTAGCAACTGGTTAATATCATGAACTAAGTCTAAAGTGAATAAATAAAAACCTACAAAAAAAAAAAAGTACAAAATAGTGTTATTAATAAAAACTATAATAGTATGTAAATAATACTAAAATAACACTGCTGTTAATGAACATTTTAAAGATTAATTTAGATATTTAGATATTATTTTGATTTGAAAAAACAATATTTTTAAAGCATTTATTACTCTTGTTTCAACATTTAATAATACATTATCAAAAGTTGTATCTGTTAATATTATTGAATGGTCCTGAGGTAACATGAGCTTACAATTACAGTTTTATTTTTACAGATGTATCTAACATTAACAATGATTAATTGATACCATAACATATGTATTGCATATAATGTATTGCTTAATGCAATAACTAATGTTACCTAATGGGACCTTATTGTAAAATGTTACAATTTAATTACATTTTTAATTTAAAAACTTTATTTAATTTAATTTCATTTCATTAAAAAAATATTTCATTCAAATTATAAATTTAATTTCATTTAACAAATATTGAATTTATAAATTATATATTAAATTTAAATCAAACATTTTTATTATATATTTAATTTAATTAATTTAATATATTTTTTTTATTTAAAATTTAGTTTAAGTTAATTTAATCTCATTTTAATAGCACTGAAACTTTAAATATGCACTGTTAATTTGCGCTGAAAATTTAGTCTGAAATGTTACATTTTAATTACTAATTTAAATTTTTTTAGTTATACATTTAATTTAAATGAATTTAAAAATATTTAATTTAAATTATACATTTTATTTAATTGAATTCAAAAATATTTAATTTAATACAAAAATATTTATTTTAATTTTAAATTTAGTTGAATTTAATTTAATTTTAATAGCACTGTAACTTTGACCAAAATTTTTGTCAAATTCAAGCCTTAACTAATGTTACCTAATGGGGCCTTATTGTAAAATGTTACAATTTAATTATATTTTTAATTTAATAACTTTATTTAATTTAAATTTAATTTAATAAAAAAATCTATTTAATTTAATTTAAATTATAAATTTAATTTAATTCAAAAATAGTTAATTTAAATTATACATTTAATTTAATTTATTTAATTTTAAATATATTTATTTTAATTTTAATAGCACTCTTTGTTAACTGATGAAATTTGACAACATTTTTGTCAAATTTAAGCATTAACTAATGTTACCTAATGGGACCTTATTGTAAAATGTTACAATTTGATTACATTTTTAATTTAATAACTTTATTTAATTTAATTACATTTAAAAAATATTGAATTTACTTTAAATTATACATTTAATTTAAATAAAAAAATAATTACAATTAATTATAATAATAATTAATTAAATTTTAAATTTAGTTAAATTTAATTAAATTTTAATAGTACTGTAACTTTTTTAGTCAAATTTAAGCATTAACTAATGTTACCTAATGGGACTTTATGAATTACAATTTAATTTAATGATTTAATTTAATTTAATTTAAAAATATATAATTTCATTTCATTTAAAAATATTAAATTGAATTTAAAAAAAATATTTATTTTCATGTTTTAAATTTAGTTTAATTTAGTTTAATTTTAATAGCACTGCAACTTTGTTAACTGACCAAATTTTACACAAAAATTTAATTTAATTTAATTTAATTTGTTAACAAAGCTGACAAAAAAATTGTTAACTCCACATTTGTATTAAAATGTTCTCCTCGTAAATGCTAAAGTTGACAGGCCTTTTCATTAACCTGCATGCTTGTGTTTGAGGACTATAAAAGCAGAGTTCTTCAAGGCTGTAGCCCGAATGCCGTGTAAATGGGGTGAGGGCAGACAGTAACTCATGTATACTTGTTTAGAAGGGACTGACAGCACAGTCCTAAAAGTCTGAAGGTTTTAATTATAATTTACACAAGGTTGTATAATTATAGTGCACCTAAATCTCATTCTAGGCCACAAAAGGCAACTTACGCGAACATATGGCAAAGCTCTCAATGACAATGTGACATTGTAGTATTTTGGTGAGATTTTATTAAAGTGATACTGACCTTTGTATAATGATATGTCATGCAGACCCAACATGTGACTAATTACAGCTTCCAATGATGATATTGTGCCATGAGTTTTTATTGTGTGACAGAATGAGACGGGGGGTTTTGGAAGAGCTTCTCAAATCCTCTGCTGACCGCTGGCATGTAGCGGTAGTTATCATCAATGTCAATGTCAAAGTCATTTTAGTGGTTAAATGTGGAAGTTTGCTGTGTAATCTGTAATAAAAACTAGTATCATTTTGTAGGGTGTGTTTAAAGAGTCTTATAAAGACAGTTTTTGGCTTCTGATGTTACAAATTTGTATGAAAATAAAATGTACTAGAACATAAAATACAAATGCTCTTTGAAGAGAAATAGACAATATATATATATATTTCTTATACATAGATCCAAATTACCCTGGTAATTGTTCTTTGAACTGACATGTGCCCTCTAGTGGTAATGAGGTGATTTTTTTTGCCAGTATTTTGCCTTTTAGATTTTTTGCTTGTCATTTGTTGTTTATTCTTTATATTTCTTATATACTACCATTCAGTTTTTGTTTATATTTTTGAAAGAAGTCTCTTATGCTCACCAATCCTGCATTTATTTGATTAAGAATACAGTAATATTGTGAAATATTATTGCAATTTAAAATAACTGTTTTCTAATTTAATAAAGGCCCACAAATTCATTAGTTGCAGCATTTTTTTTCAGTAAGCAAAATATGTGTTTATGTTACAAATTATTAAGTTCTTTAAACTCAGTGTAGTTTGTTGGTTGATCATAGTTTCATTAGAAGCTGTCAAAAAAAAAAATAGATGCAAACTGCAAAAAAAAGATGCAAGAATTTTTTAGTTGAGTGTATATTTTGTAGAAATGTGTCATTTTATTTATTTATTTATGTATGTATTTATTTATATGGTTTTTGGCAAATACAAAGCTCACAATAGCATTTATTTAAAAAGTAAATATATATATATATATATATATATATTAATGGTGGGCCGTTATCGGCGTTAACGTGCTGCGTTAACGTGAGACTCTTATCGGGCGATAAAAAAAATTGTCAAAGTTGGGTTGGGAGCTGGGTCTATACTACGCAAACTATGATGACTTTCACCTTGAGAGTTTAACGCGGATGTATACCAAAGACTATAGAATACCCATACATGGGCGCGCGTTTATTTCTCCTCCGCCAAAACACAGACGGGATCGCGTAACGTTACTCCATTCATAAAAACCGAATCTACTATAGCGCGAAATGCCACGTAAATTCGTCGATTTTTGGATTCGTAAATCAAATGTTGGTCTGTCACTTAATTCAAATCACGATATGGACTAGTGTCTGTGAAAACTGAAAAGCAAAAAGACCGTTTTAATATGAATCGTACTCGGTTACTAACGTAACCTCGGTTCTCTCTAGAGAGGGAACGAGTACTGCGTAAGATATCTTACGCTAGGGGAAAATCCTTTTCCGTGAGATATTGAAGCCAAAAATTATCCTTAATTTTGTAATAATGTAAAACGCGTTGCAGCAGCAGCAGCAGCATACATAGGCGATACAGCTCGCGTGCCTATTGGCTGCTCTGCGGCAACTGCAGCCGCCTATCGAGCGAGGCCTGGCGTGACGCCAGATCCAATAAGGGCACTTCGCACCCACTGCGTTACGTCCCGCCAAAATGGGCGTGGTCTAGGCCTATAAATACCGCTCACAGGCAGCTATTATCTGGTTCTTCATCATCGAATCAACCAGAGCGTGTGCGTGCACGGCAAGATACGCAGTTCTTGTTCCCTCTCTAGAGAGAACCGAGGTTACGTTAGTAACCGAGTACGTTCTCTTACGAGAGGTCTCTCGTACTGCGTAAGATATCTTACGCTAGAGGACCCAATGCAAAACGCCGTGCACGCTGAGATCTGACACCAAAGACCCAAGGGCGAAAACAGGGGTTCATACAGTGCACAATCACCTAGGGAACTCACAGGGAGTCCGGGAAGAGGGCGGGGCAAAGCCACACTCTTCCATGTAGTGCAGCGTCGCTCAGACGCTGATTTCGTCATACAGACAGGGCGGGCACGGCCTGAACTGATGGGGAAATATAGGTCTCTTACCCAGTTCGCTGGTTAATCTAGACCGACAGTAGCCTGGCCTGCAAGGCGGGGACCTCCAGGTTGTAAAACCTTATAAATGTAGACGGAGAGGCCCAGCCCGCCACCGTACAAATGTCTTGCAAGGCAATCCCACTCGACCAGGCCCACGATGAGGCCACGCCCCTCGTGGAATGTGCTCTGACACCCAGCGGGCACTGCGTGTGTTGAGGGATTTCTGAACGTAACCATGCTTGGGTTTGAGTATGACTTTAGAGTCATTAGGTCCAAACTCCATGCACGTCGCGCCCACGGAGAGCGCGTGCAAGTCCCATATACGCTTCACCGAAGCGAGAGCCAGCAGAAACACAGTCTTAAGAGACAGGTATTTCACATCAATCGTCTGCAGAGGTTTGAATGGTCCACCTTTCATGGCCTCTAGCACCATAGACAGGTCCCACACGGGGACTGAGGGAGGTCTGGGAGGATTCAGTCTCCCTGGACGGGGTTCTGCCCTTGTCCAGCAGCTCTTGTAAGAAGGAAAGCACCTCCGTCACACCACAGTCAGTGGGTGACAAGCCGCGGTTTGTGCACCAGCCCGAAAACACAGACCATTTTGAGGAGTAGAGCCGTCTCGTAGACGGAGCTCTAGCCTGCGTGATCGTGTTTAGTACTCCTTTAGGGAGTTCATCATATATTCGCTGGTGGCCCAGGCATGAAGGGACCACAGCTCCGGGTGAGGATGCCAAATCGAGCCGCCGGCCTGAGAGAGGGAGGGGGGGAGAAGCATAGAGATGACGACAGGCCATTCGCCTGCCGAAACGTTGTTCCTGGACAGTCTGTCTGGTCCTATGTTTAGGAGTTAGGAGCTTTCAGCGAGCGCAGGTTGCACTGAGCCCATACCAGGAGGCGTTCTGCAAGCCTGTACAGGTTCCTGGACCTGAGACCGCCCTGGCGATTTATGTAGGACACCACTGACATGTTGTCCGAGCGGACTAGTACATGGTTCCCTTTTATTTGGGGACAGAAGCGCGTCAGCGCGTTCTGTACTGCCAGCATTTCGAGGCAGTTGATATGCAGGAGCTTTTCCCGTTCTGACCACTGGCCAAAAGACGGTCTGCCCTCGAGCAGAGCCCCCCATCCCGAGGTGGATGCGTCCGTAGACACCACTTTTATCCTCGAGGAAGTCCCCAGGCTTACACCTGATTGGTACCAGTCGACTGCTTTCCACGGTTTCAGGGCTGTGACGCACTTCTGATTGACCGTGAGACGAAATCGACCGGACGCCCATGCTTGGCTCGGTACACGCGCTTTCAGCCAGAACTGCAGTGGGCGCATGCGGAGCAGACCCAGCTGGAGAACTGATGACGCTGAGGCCATGAGACCCAGCATTTTCTGGAATCTCTTGAGCGGGACGGACGCGCCGCAGCGGAACGAGCCCGCTGTGCGCTGAATGTCTACCGTGCGCTGTGGTAATAGTCGTGCTATCATGGACAGCGAGTCCAATTCTGTGCCCAGGAAGGAAGTCTTCTGACTGGGAGACAGAGAGCTCTTCGCCCAATTGACCCTGAGACCCAAATTCTCGAGGTGATCGAGTAACATGGTCGTGTGCTCTACGAGCACTGAGCGAGAATGCACTAGAATCAGCCAATCGTCCAAATAGTTCAGTATTCGCACGCCCTTCAGCCTGAGGGGAACGAGCGCTGCATCCATGCACTTCGTAAATGTACGGGGTGCCAGGGATAAACCGAACGGCAGGACTGTGTACTGATATGCCTGGCCCTCGAAGGCGAATCTCAAAAACCGCCTGTGACGTGACGCTATCTGTATTTGAAAATACTTTCAGATCCACTGACACAAACCAGTCTCGTGAGCATCCTGAACTGTCGCTTCACAAGCACTCTGTTCAGTTGCCTTAGATCTAATATGGGTCTGAGACCCCCGTCTTTTTTCGGTACCAGGAAGTATCTGCTGTATAGCCCTCCTTCACTCTGAGCTTGAGAGAGGGGCTCTATGACCCCTTTGCTCAATAGTTTCGCCACTTCGGCTCGAAGTAGGTCTGCTTGTATCGTGGTCTCGACGCGCGCTGTATAGCGGCACGGGCGTCAGTGAAACTGTAGCGAATAGCCTCTTTTTATAATGTCCAGCACCCATTTTGAAACCCCGGGAAGCTTTTCCCATGCGTCTGCTTGAATAGCTAGAGGTTGAATACGAAGCGCGCTCCATTCGTTCAGTAACGGAGTGGCTTCGGTGTGCTGTGGCACAAAAGACGTGCTTGTGACATTTGAGGCATGGGGCACGCTGATAGCGGGAACTGTTATGTCTGTGTGTGGATGTGGGGCAGCGGGCACATTTAACACACTCCAAACAACGTTCGTCTGCATAGAGCGAATGCACGTTGTTTTTCGTTTTTACAGAAACCGTGGGACGTGCATAATGTGGTGTCTGTGGGCACTGTGAAGCGGGCACATTTACCACGTGTGAAGCGCAAGTCGATTTTATGTGCGCGGGACCTGTGTGACAGGCTGTGCTTGTGTGTAGTGATGGGCACTGGGCAGTGGGCATGCTTACTACACATGAGACACCATCGGCTGTGGCCGGGACACCAGAAAATACTCTCTTTTGGGGATTTATCTGGGTAGCCGTGAGAACGGCTTTTGAGTACAGGCAAACGGGTGACAGAGCCGGTTTGTTGGCTGCATAGGACACTGGAACAGTCACATTTTCTGGAACTTGACGAGCGAATAGCTTTGGTGGGGGTCCGGCGACAGCGGGACTCGCGCACCGTCGTTTTCCTAGCTTTGCTAGGACGGCTTCGGAGGCTCAGGCTTTAGCTCAATCCTAGGCCTTGGGCCGCGCCCGGCGGGACGGCGGCCGGAAGAGCGGGAACACGGTCTTGCGCCTTGAGCTCGGTGACGCTGCGAAGCGGTGGCAGCAGACTGTGGCTGGGGCCGTGAGCTCTGCGCAGGCGATTTCACACGACCGGCTGCAGAGCTGGAGCGCTTCGAGAGGAAGTGCTTCATTGCCTGGGACGCTTTCTGTACCTCCGCGAATCTCTCTGCGAAGTCCTTGACAGAGGATCCGAACAGGCCAGAGGGAGAGAGCGGAGCGTCGAGGAACGCGGTGCTCTCAGACTCGGCCATCTCTGAAAGCGTCAGCCACAAATGCCTCTCGGTTACCGTAAGCGAGGCCATGTTGCATCCTATGGCCTGTGCTGCGGACTTAGTAGCGCGGAGGGCGAGGTCCGTGGCGCTCCTCAAATCCGGCACGCAGATCGCGTCGGGCCCTTCCTCATCCAGCTTTCGGAGGAGGTTGGCCTGGAAGATCTGCAGCGTGGCCATACTGCCCGGCGGCGGTGAAAGCGCAGCGGAGCAGATTTGACGTTTAGCGGCAAGCTTTGGAGGGCAGCGCCGGCTTAGCACGCCGTCCAGCGGAGGGCGGGCATAAGTGGGCTGCTATTGCCTCTTCGACCGGCAGCAGAGAGAGATATCCTCTGTTCTCGGCGCCGTCCACAGTAGAGAACGCCAAGGAAGAGGATGGGCGCACTCTCGCTGAGTGGGGGGCGCTCCAGGAATTAGCCAGTTCTTCGTGTAGCTCAGGAAGAAAAGGCGCCTCATCAGTTCTGCCTCAATCGAAGCTCTCGTGCCTGACGGAGCGTGAGCAGGGGGGGCGGGGTCCACAGAGCTCACCCAATCCTCACTGCCTGACGCCAGGAAAGAGCAGGAATCCTCCTCCTCCATCGTGGCACCCTCGTCAGCAGCGTCGATGGAAGCAGCGGCAGACAGCGGCCACTTCACATCCAGGATGGAGGCTGACGAGATCGGTGAAGCAGGCGGGCGAACCGGCGAGCTTTGTCGGCTGGGGGGAGGTTCCGGGGCCCACAGGGCACGGCGCTTTTTATGGCGCGACACCGCGGCGGGCGGGGGAGCAGTCTCGGTGAAGAAAGCCAGGCGAGTCCTCAGAGTCGCCATTGGCAACGGCTCGCAATGAGGGCAGCCGCCATCTGCAAGCGCGATCACTGCGTGCTCCTCACCCAGGCAGGAAACGCAGATGACATTGCGGTCCCCGTCACTGAGTGTGGCTCTGCACGAGCCGCAGGAAGGCATCTTTAAAAAGACGCTTTGCTCTCTTTATGAGAAGTGTGTGTCGCCGCTGCGATACACACTTCTCATAAAGAGAGCAAAGCGTCTTTTTAAAGATGCCTTCCTGCGGCTCGTGCAGAGCCACACTTTAGTGTTTAAAGGATATAGGCGCCGGAAAGCGCAGCAGGAAGGCAAGGAAGGCGGCGCGGCCAGCAGCTTCGGTGACTCGTCCCGCTGAGATGCTTTCAGTCGACGGCGTGGCTTCTTCTCCAGCTCACGCGATGCGTTTGCTTCGCTTGAAGGATGAAAAATCAGATAATAGCTGCCTGCGAGCGGTATTTATAGGCCTAGACCATGCCCATTTTGGCGGGACATAACGCAGTGGGTGCGAAGTGCCCTTATTGGATCTGGCGTCATGCCAGGCCTCGCTCGATAGGCTGCTGCAGTTGCCGCAGAGCAGCCAATAGGTGCGCGAGCTGTATCGCCTATGTCTGTATGCTGCTGCTGCAACACGTTTTACATTATTACAAAATTAAGGATAATTTTTGGCTTCAATATCTCGTGGAAAAGGATTTTCCCCTAGCGTAAGATATCTTACGCAGTACTCGTTCCCTCTCTAGAGAGAACCGAGGTTACGTTAGTAACCGAGTACGATTCATATTAAAACGGTCTTTTTGCTTTTCAGTTTTCACAGACACTAGTCCATATCGTGATTTGAATTAAGTGACAGACCAACATTTGATTTACG
>NC_133385.1:21525229-21609846 GCF_049309525.1 Garra rufa | reverse complement strand
TTCATGCGTCATAATGAAAATCTCACCCCTGCATCTCATTGAACCCCTCTACGATTGAATGTTCTCAAAAGGTAAAGGTGCTTTTTTTTCCACTTTTTTTGATCTATAAAACATTAATTCTATTTATATAAAAAAACTATTTTTCATTCTGCTGTTTTCTTACAGGGTGTAGTATGCAGGGTTCAAGTAGGCAAGTATAAATTAATGTCTTTTCTAAATTGACAGTAATGTGAAGTTTTTAAAGACAAAATCAAAGGTATGTTTATCAAATATTTCTTTGACGGTCTTAGGTAACTGTTCAGATGAGGGTTGGATGGTGCCAAAAACTGATGCCCCAGGGCGTCCTTATGTAACTGCAGAGGTAGCAGCCAAGAGGGATAACAGAGGACAGTTTGCACCAGTCCTAAACATTATATGGAGACAGTTACCTGATGGTAAGACATGCATGATGACATATAGCTATGCACAAGACTATAATATGTGACCCTGGACCACAAAACCAGTCTTAAGTAGCACGGGTGTATTTGTCGCAATATCCAAAAATACATTGTATGGGTCAAAATGTCAAAAATCATTAGGATATTAAGTAAAGATCATGTTCCATTAAGATATTTTTTTATTTCCTACCGTAAATATATCAAAATTTAATTTTGGATTAGTAATACGCAATGCTAAGAACTTCATTTGGACAACTTTAAAGGCTCAATATTTTCTCAAAAATTGACACCCTCAGATTCCAGATTTTCAAATAGTTGTATCTCGGCCAAATATTGTCCTATCCTAACAAACCATCAATGGAAAGCTTATGTGGTCCAGGGTCACATATTTAAAAATCATTTCAATCAAATTCCCTTTTTGACAGGAAATGTTCTTCCTCTAACAGAACCTGTACATGTGGTCAGCATAATTATCTATTTAAAGTATTTTTTTCCTCAGGTCGTATATTCACCCTCAAAGGGACTGAAGTGCTTGTGGTTGAAATGTATACAAATCACAGCATTTGTGTTCGTTACATTTTTCGTGACAAACTACCAGGGACAAGTAACCCAGAACTGGGCAGGGTAAGAGTACTAATATTTATATAATCATATATCCACTGAAAAATAGTGTACTTTGAAAATTTTTTTACTCAGAAACGGCTAAATTTCACAAATACAAAATATAGCAAGTAACACATTGAATTAAACAACACAGTCAAACCAAAATGTATGCAGACACTTTCAGAATTTCTCACATTATTATATATAGTTTAGAAAATGGTAGTAAAATATGAGTCAAGGTCAGGTCAAAGGTCAAAGTGTCAAATACAATTTTTGGTCCCAATTTTTTTTTTTATCAATTTTACTGGTAGTCCACTGTATGAAGAATTTTTGGTCTAATGTGTCACAGTTTACTTTATTTTGCTATCCTCACTTACATAAATTAACTATAGTGTCCTGCACCCACTAGTAAAAAATATAAAAAAATTACATCTGGTGTCTGAATAATTTTTGGTTTGACTGTATTTAGAGTATACCATTCAGTATTATTCACACAATTGTTTCAGCTTTGTCTCTTTTCTTCATCTTTTTAGTGGACATTTTCTCTAGACAGAATTGTGGTCATCCCCAATGTTAAATACCAGGTTTTTGTAACCAATTTACCAAAGTCAGACATAGGGAGCTATACAACAATAACCAACATCACAGTTCCAGGTAAGAATTAATATTATATATTCATTAAAAAACAGTTGAGGTTTAATGATTAGATATATAGCAGACATTTAATCCATCAAGTTATCTGAAGGGAATGCTTTAAATGTCACGGGTGTGTGCAGGACGAGACGAGACGATAGACGAGATTAACAATCAACAATATATTTTATAGAATTCTCCAAGATGAACAAGGCTGGAACAGGCAGGAACACAGAGGGCTTTCACACACATCAAAATAACGTTAAGGACCGACAATACACTGAACTCAAAGACAGACTTATAAAGGGTAACTCATGATTAAACACAGGTGACGGTGATTACACAAACGAGGACTAAACCAAATGATCACAAAATGACAGGGGGAAGACAAATGGGAAAAACCAATGACAAAACTGTGACATTACGCCCCCCTCCGAATAGGCGCGTCCTCGCGCCATAGAAAAACAAAAAAGAAGAGAGGGGCGGAAAACCAGAAACCTTGAGTCAATGAGGGAGGGGGCTTCGACGGAGGACGCAACCAAAGGAGGGGGACCAAAACATAAGTCCAGAGAGCAAAAAAGACAGTCCAAGGGGGCGACGACGGAGGGAGGAGCCAGGGAAGACACAGGAGGGACCTGAAGCAGGAGAGCAGGACCCAGATCGCAGCCAGAATGACGGCCCACGGCGGAGCCGACGGAGGGAGGAGCCATGGTGGAGGAAGGACCGCCGACTCCAGGGGGCCGACCGACAGAGGCAGAGCAGCTGGCAGAGGAACCCGAAGCGGAGATGGAGAGCCGAAGATCCAGGGCGACACCGTGGATCCGGAGGGCCAAGGCGGAACAGAAGGCTCTGGCGGCGGAGGCGGAGATCCGGAGGTCCACGGCGGAGCCGGAGCGACAGAGGATGGAGGCTGTGCCGAAGGGAGGGAGGAGTCCGAAGGAGCCGGTGGGACGGCGCGACGAGGCACAGCCGGAGGAGCAGAGTCCTTAGGTGACGGAGGGACGACGACTGACCAGGGCGGAGCCGGAGAGACGATGGAGCCCGGTGGAGCTGGTGGACCGACGGGCGACGGTGGAGAGGAGGGCGTTGAGAGCCGTGGTGGAGCCGCAGGGTCGGAGGGCCGAGGTGGAGATCTGGACTCGGAGGCTGGAGGCGGAGCTGAGGGATCCTCCAGCCATGCCACCGATGTAAGCTGGCATCCCTGCGGCAAGCCCACTGCAGAGATGGTGGGCTGAGGGTGAGCAAGGGGACTGACTGATGGCCTGGGAGACTTTGGGCGGCTGGGCGGAACCAGCGGGGACTCAGGACGGCTGGGCGGAACCAGCGGGGACTCAGGACGGCTGGGCGGAACCAGCGGGGACCAGGCAGATTCAGACAGAAGAGGGCGGGTGGGTGGGAAATTTATGTAATCCAGAGGTTCAGAGAAAAAGTCTATTAAATCAGGCGTGTTATATTCCACAACTTCGGAAACAAAGTCAATTAAGTCCCCAGAGATGTTTTCCAGCTCACCCCCAGCGGAGTTGCAGTGGGCAGGGCTCTCCATTTCCCTCACTTGCTCCACGTCGCAATCCACCGTCACAGATGTAGAATCCGGCTCACGCACCTGATCAGCCGGAGAGGACTCCGGTTCTGTCGCTCGCGGCTCTAATCCCTCATCCGCGGTGCGCTCGGGTTCCCACTCTGCGTGTCGGGGCGATGATTGGCTGTTCTCTGGGTCGAGAGTGGGGCTGACGTCCTCCTCGACAAAGCCGACAGTCCAGGGAGATCCACTGGACGCCAGCACCCACTCGATGTATCCGGCGAGGCTCTCTCGAGGACCCTCCCCGGACAGCTGCCTCTTGATGGTATCATTAAGTCCGACGCGGAAGAACGTGCATAGGCAACTGTCCGGGTAGTGCGTTAACGGGGCGGGGAATATGAAGTCTCTGGTGTGGTCCTCGAGAGAGCGGTTCCCCTGCTTCAGGAGGAGGATGAGGACGGCAGGATCATCCATGACGGGGGGGAAAAAAATAAAATAAACACTGATACAAAAAACGGAAAAGAAACGCAGGGAAAGGTGCCGGGTAAACTGTTGCGGTCGGTCCTTCTGTCACGGGTGTGTGCAGGACGAGACGAGACGATAGACGAGATTAACAATCAACAATATATTTAATAGAATTCTCCAAGATGAACAAGGCTGGAACAGGCAGGAACACAGAGGGCTTTCACACACATCAAAATAACGTTAAGGACCGACAATACACTGAACTCAAAGACAGACTTATAAAGGGTAACTCATGATTAAACACAGGTGACGGTGATTACACAAACGAGGACTAAACCAAATGATCACAAAATGACAGGGGGAAGACAAATGGGAAAAACCAATGACAAAACTGTGACATTAAAGGGATAGTCCACCCAAAAATGAAAATTGCACAATGATTTACTCGCGCTCAAGCCGTCCTAGGTGTATATGACTTTCTTCTTTCAGACGAATACAATCTGAGGTATATTAAAAATGTCCTTGCTCTTCAAAGCTTTATAATGGCAGTAAATGGGTGTTGAGATTCTGAAGTCCAATAAAGTGCATAAATCCATCATAAGAAGTGCTCCAAATGGCTCCGGGGTTGGGTGCGGGTTAATAAAGGCCTTCTAAAGCAAATCGATGCGTTTGTATAACAAAAATATCCATATTTAAAACTTTAGAAAGTGTAATCTCTAGCTTTCATACTTTCATTTACAAGAGAGTGGCGTTTCAGTGGATGACGTGGGATGTGTGCATAGTGTAAGCTCCGGTGAGAATACAAGAACAAAGTTTTGTTTACAGCAAAGGAAAACCAGTCTGCTCTATGCTTATATCGAAATCCTCTGACATTTGTCTTTACAAATCCTCATTTTCTACTTATAATTCGTGAATATGTTTTGTTTTACTCTCTCCACCGTACTTCCGCATTCATCACTTTTTACGCAAAAGCATCTATTCACTTCAGAAGGCCTTCATTAACCCTCCAGAGCCGTGTAGAGTACTTTTTATAATGGATGGATGGATTCACTTTATTTTGCTTCAAAATCTGAACAGCCATTCACTGCCATTATAAAGCTTGGAAGAGCCAGGACATTCTTTGAATATAACTCTGATTGTATTCCTCTAAAAGAAGAATGTCATATACACCTACTGTAGGAAGGCTTGATGGTGAGCAAATCATGAGGTAATTTTCATTTTTGGGTGAACTATCCCTTTAACATGCTTTATGCATGATATTAAACATAGAAAATCCTATTGGGATAATTCTGAAGTGATGCAGTATCTTAAAAAGCTAATTCCTGTTAGGTAAATCTGTTTGTCATTTTAGAGCGCATCTGGGATACAGAGGTAAAATGGTCAGTGCAAAACTATAAAGAAAATGGTGACTTGGTGATAACCGTAGAATTTGAACCAGAAATGTTCTCTGACCAATACAAAGTCTCCATCTGCAGTCCTGACCTTCACCCAGAACCGTTTCACACTGTCATAAAGGTATGTTCAATATCTAAAAGACTCCACACTGCCACCTGTTGTATGTTCCATCATAAATGTATATTCAAATATAGCATGAATATAGAAAGCACAGACAATATTATGAGTATAATTGCTAAATTCTGTTTTAAAGGATGACAAGCCATTTCTGAAGGTTAATTTTACACTGGAAGCATGGCAGATAAATCACTGCAATTTGAAGTTAGTGGTGAGTTACAGTACCATTTATTTGTGAATACTGTTTCAGTTGTATGAAGATGTTTTGTTAATAACTTGTCTCATATCACTAAATGACTAAAAGATGCCCTGTTTAACAGATTCAGCCACTTTCTTTTCCAAGTGTGAATAACTGTCTGGAATTCAGAGGGAACATTGATATCTGTCCCTGTATGTATTACACATTAACAATGGATGTCTTGTTGCCTGTTCATTTGACCTCTAGTTTATTCTGTTTGGGTAGATAGACCTTTATCTTTATTAACATGTTAATGTCAGATCTTCCAGGTGCTCCAGTTGTTTTTATCATTTTGGTGACACTGGGGCTGTTGTTGGCTTCATTGGCAGCTGCTGTTTGCATTTTTGGCTGTATTGTATTTTTGAAGAACAAGAATTCACATAAAGGTCAGTGTAAACTAAGCAATCAATTAAATAAGCACATAACTTGAAGTTGTAATGAAACAGAAGACCTTAGTTCACCTTTGGAACACAAATTAAGATTTTTTTTTGTTGAAATCCGAGAGCTTTCTAAGCCTGCATAGACAGTAACGCACCTACCACGTTCAAGGCCCAGAAAGGTAGTGAGGACATTGATAAAATAGTCCATGTGATATCAGTGCTTTAACTGTAATTTTATGAAGCTACGAGAATACTTTTTTGTGCACAAAGAAAACAAAAATAAATATAGCTGCAAGCGGTGATTACCGGGGTTCAAGCACTTTAAGGCATTTAAGCAAATAGGCAAAAAGATGTTACTTATTGTTTAGCAAGCCTGCAACCACCTAAATCAATGATTGAAAAAGGCATTTTGGCAAATAAGGTCATTTGTCATGGAAATCTTATGTTTTTTAACGTTTATGACTGATATAGCACCAGCTGTGGTCCGATCTCCTTAAAACAGTGCCTGCTTGTTTAGAATCACCTGTCCCATGTGCTCACCAGGTTTCGTGAAGTTTTGAGCTTTCCTTTAGCCCTTATAGGATTTGGGGTAAATTTAGACAGGCCCTTTTATAGCTTCCCAAAGGATAAATTTCAACATTTTTTCAAAATATTTTTGACCTAGAGATTTCAGATGATTGTACTACTGTTTTTTATTCCCAGAAACACCTAGGACTTCGCAAAAGTATGTTTTTACATCTTCTCAATCATTTAATATACAATTTGATTGACAGCAGTAATTCTTAAGTCAAAGTTGTCCGGAATGATAAGTTCTATATCATATGATACAAATATCGTGTATGTGAAAAAAAAACGCGCAATGTATGTTCTTGGAAAAAATTAGACATCGCCCCCAGTAGCCGATTTCTTTCAAATTTCTTGCAGACCTTTGGGGCCGTGAGTCAAACAGTCCCACCGAGTTTGTTCCGATCGGCCTCCGATGTCTAAAAGGTGCACAGACTTCATCGACCAATAGCAGCCAAGTTTTGTGAGAAAACCAAATGTCCTTATAGACACTTATGGCACTTTGGACCAAGACCGTGCGCAGCGATTTTCATGTTGATAGGACAAAGGTTTGCGTATAGCCATTTATACGTTTTTTTCTCTCCTACAGAGTAGACAAGCTCTGTAATTTTTGTCCTGCCACCTCAGATTATGAAAATATCTCATTCCGTTCAGAAGTTTTAGGCATTTTACTAAAAGTGTCCCTGCCCCTTTCAAACGTTTTGGTGTCCCTTTGCCACGGTGAGTCAAAAGGTCAAGTTCTAGTTCTAGATCTAGTTTGCAATAGTTTTTTCAAAAAATCCTGAAAATTTTGCTAATCTCAGGATCGAATCTTGGCAAAAGCCAAGGATTCCAACGACATGAGACACTTGAGTGTGCAACTGATGGTTTAGGAGTTATGAGTGATTTGTACTTCTGATCACTGTAGCGCCCCATCAGACTGATTTGAACGAGCCTTGGTGACGTCTCTCTACGACTTACAGTTTGGTCTGCATGATCAGTTTTACGTAGAGATTGCTGATTCTTGGCCATTCTAACAATTACAATGTTTTCAGCGCTACGTCCTTGAACCCCTAATGACTTCCTCCTTATTCATCAAGTAGATTTTTTTAGTAGATCTAGTTGAAAAGGTGCATTGCCATTTTGGCTAATGTTACTGAAACTCAACTGACTTCAAAATTACAACTTCCCTCCTCGTAAAAATACTAACCTACCAGGAGGGCTTGATCAAATAGTGTAATAAAAGTCAAAAATAGGCTATTGTTCTACACTTTTCAATTGTTTTGCTGAATCTTTCACTCATTCTTTATTATTTCAATACGTTTTGAAGGTTTCAAAGCTTTTGTATCTTAATAACAACCATGACTTTTGACAGAAACGCCATCTTCAGATAGCCCAACGTGTGCAAAGGGTAAACCCGAGTGGAATCCCGTTCACGAGCCTAAGAGGGTCATCATCATCTATTCTCTGGACCACCCCCTGTACAAAGAAATCATCTTGAAGTTATGTGCCTTCATGAGGGCTAAATGTGGCACAGACGTCACTCTGGATCTCCTGGACTCTGCCTGGCTCAGCACAATCGGCAGAATTCAGTGGCTGGATATGCAACGGGAACGAATCTCCAAGTCCTCAGATAAAGTCCTGATCTTGTGCTCTCCAGGCGTATACGCCAAATGGAAGGCCATGTGTGGTGAGCACAAAGTGAGACTGAAGGAAGACGAACGTTCACCCATTGGAGACATGCTCACGCCGGCTCTGAGCCTTATTATACCGGAATTTGTTCATGCTTCTTCTTTCCACAAGTACATGGTGGCTTATTTTGATGACGTGTGCAGTGAGGAGGACGTTCCAGCACCTTTTAACGTCGTGGTGAAGTACAAACTCATGAAGCACTTTGAAGAACTTTACTTCCGAATCCTAGACATGGAAAAACATGAGCCGGGACGGATTAAGTGCATTGAAGGCATTAGGGAGAACGATTACTTCAGCTGTCCATCAGGACGAGGACTTCGGGATGCTATTGAAGCTTTTAAAAATTACCAGCTGAAGAATCCAAATTGGTTCGAAATGGAGCTTTTGGACACTGATGATGGAAAAGAGGAAACCATCTTGAAGTCGGACATTAACTATAGCTCTGTCACTGAATGCTATCAACTGATTGAACAGCATAAAGCTCATACATTTGTCAACAGGATTACGTATCATAATGATGAACATGTTTTAAAGTCTTCCATCACAGAGACAGCTATAATACTGAGTGAGAATTCTTCAGTTTTTACCTCAGATTTGCATTACAGTGGTCCAGTACTGAGTAGCTTTACAGCTATTGATGTGAGAGGTTTAAAAGCGACTAAACCTGTGGCACAACATGCTTTATGCTTACAGGCTCTGTGAATCTGTCTGAATTAAGCTTGATATCATCAGACTACTGTAACTATTACATTTCTATTCTCTTATATATTATATTTTCTTTTCTTT
The DNA here is from genome assembly GCF_049309525.1 of Garra rufa. Lineage (NCBI taxonomy): Eukaryota > Metazoa > Chordata > Actinopteri > Cypriniformes > Cyprinidae > Garra > Garra rufa. Next base: position 21,601,038 of record NC_133385.1, on the reverse strand, counting down.
ATAGTTAATCTTTGTTTTTGTTTATATAGTTATAAGTTCACTATAGTTCATGTTAATTCCACATAACTGTGTTAATTTGTTTACTTATGAAGAGAAAAAAATTAAATGACATATAACAACAAACATGTTTATATGTAAGAAAATTCAATTTGTTTAAAAGTTAACAACTGAGAGCTCATACGCAACTGTTACAGAATATTCAAACACTCACTAATGCTTCAAGGAAACATGATGCATTAAGAGCCGCAGGGTGAATTTTTTTTAGTTTAAAGATCAGGATAAATTTAACTTATTTTGTCTTCTGGGAAACATCTAAGATTCTTCTATAGCTTCTAAAGGACAGTACTAAATTAAATAAATATGATGTTTAGGCAAAATAAGAAAAATGTACACATTCTGTTCAAAAGTTTTCACCCCTGGCTCTTAATGCATCATGTTTACTTCTGGAGCATCAGTGAGCATTTGAACCCTGTAATAGTTGCATATGAGTCCCTCAGTTGTCCTCAGTGTGAAAAGATGGATCTCAAAAGCATACAGTCATTGCTGAAAAGGGTTCAAATACACAAAAATGCTGAAAAACCAAAGAATTTGTGGGACCTGAAGAAGTATAACTGTTCAGTACAAACAAGGGACTAATGAACAACTATCACTAAACAAAAAAAACAGCCGTGGGTCATTCACGTAACAACACAGTATTAAGTATCAAGTGTATGTAAACTTTTGAACAGTGTAATTTTTGTAAATTCAATTATTATTTTCTCTTGTGGACTAAACGTCTTCTATGTGAAATATCTTACTGAGGTCAGTACTAATTAAAAACTAACATGTACTTTATACAGTATGTTCCCTCTTATTTTGGTAAAATAGTTAACATTTTGCGGATTCTGCAAGGTGTATGTAAACTTTTAACTTAAACTGTATATATTCTGAACCTACAATCGTGTAAATTATATTGCTTTACATACATGCATTATGAAGAATGTACTACACGGACTATCAATCATTTAACTGTTTTTGTCGATACAATATTGCATATAATGTTTAAAACTTACTTTTTGTATGATTTTTACACCTGAAATTTATTTAGAAAATCCGATAATACCGTTGTAACCACTTAATCATGAAACTGCCCTTAAATGCCCCGTCTGACAGAAATTCCGAGTAAAGGCAATAGATGGGATTCTCAGCTAGGACAAACAGACCCAACCGGATCAAAGTTCAACCTAGTGGAGTCCAGCCGAAAAGCTAATAGTTTAAATTGAGAATTTAATACCCAAAATAAAGAGTTGGATTTACTTTAGCCGAATCGTAACTGAAGTCACTACTAAAAGTGAGTAGAGCGTGAGAAGCGTTTTAATGAGCAAACGCTGCCCTGTTTCTGTCAGTCTTCATTGAACGACTGAAGTCCTGAATTGTTTACTTACAGGACCCGTATGTTGGTTTTATGTTTTGTGGATATCTGTGTTTCGTCTTTTGAAACGTACAGGATTGTGACAATTGCTTAGATCAGCGCGTCACTTGTCTCAAACAAGCAGAGCACGCTAAACTGTTCCCTTTGAGGTTTGTGGAAACTCTATAGCGCACAGTGATTTGATTGAATTTTACATTATTTTCTAATGAGTTTTGCTGACCTGAAGACCCAGTTCTGAAGATGTGGAGGTCGTCTGCGTTTCTTAGACGTTGCATTACAACTTCCTCCAGCAGACATACAAAAGGTATAGTAGCACAAACCACAGGTCATGTATTTTCATTCAGAGCAACCATGTCCCAATTTCGCTTTACTATGCTAACTGAACCACTGTAGTATTCAGTATTTTATCCATAAATCATTATTTACTGCTCCAAATCTGTTTTCTTATCTTAGAAGAAGAAAATATTTAACAAAATGTCCAAGCTTTTACTTTCCCTACAATGAAAGTAAATGGGTTTTTTGGCTATCAGGCTCCAAAATGACCAAAAATAGAAGCAATCCATGTGTCTCATGTACTATATTCCAATTTTTCAGAAATTATAATACAGCACTTTATGAGGGAAAGACCAAAAATGTTGTAAAATGTAATTTACTGACTCTATATCATTCGTGGACCACAAAACCAGTCATAAGTAGCACGGGTATATTTGTAGCAATAGCCACCAATACAATGTATGGGTCAAAATTTTAGATTTTTCTTTTATGCCAAAAATCATTAGGACATTAAGTAAAGATCATGTTCCATGAAGATATTTAGTAAATTTCCTACCGTAAATATATCACAACCTAATGTTTTGTGAACATATTTTGTAAATGTCCTAGTACTGTAAATATATCAAAGTGTAATTTTTGATTAGTAATATGCTTTGCATCTCAATGTCATAAAATTGACCCTTATGACTGGTTTTGTGGTCCAGGGTCACATTTGTCAGTCACCAGAGAGAGAACCAATCCAAATTTGATACAGTGAGTGGTTAGAATGCAGTGTTATTTGGGTCAACTGTTCCATATTTCTCCTACAGACACCCTGTTTAGCATCCATCCTGATGTGAAAGAAGCATTAGCGGATCACAGACCAGTTGTGGCTTTGGAAAGCACTATTATCACTCATGGAATGCCTTATCCTCACAATATCAGGTAGAAAAATATGATAAATCTCTTACAGTGCTTTCAAATACTTATCATGTTGAACTTTTCCCTCACGCCATTCTGAAGTCAGGATTGTCACATGGTTTTTTATCTTAAAAAACAGTAAAGACTAATTCTGTTGTATTATCGCACAGGGTGTTTAAAGAAAAAATGTGGAGAACTTTTAATCTGTTCACTGGTGCATATCTGAAGGATTCAGTATTTACTAATCGATTGCATTTCCTCTGTATTTCAGCACAGCAAAGGAAGTGGAGGCGATTGTGAGGGCTGAAGGTGCTATCCCTGCAACCATTGGGATTCTTGAGGGCAGGATTCATGTGGGCCTTTCTTCAGATGAGCTGGACTTCCTGGCACAAAGCAAAACGGCACTAAAAGTGTCCAGAAGGGACTTACCTTATGTCATTAGCAAGGTCTGAAACTTAAGTAATCTTAATTTGTAACTGTGATTAAACATATTGATGTAAAATGTCTGTGTTTTTCTGCTAATGCAGGGTTTGTCAGGTGGCACCACTGTCTCTGGCACAATGATTGCAGCTCACAGGGCTGGGATTCCTGTTTTTGTAACTGGAGGCATTGGAGGAGTACATAGAGATGGAGAAAACTGCATGTTTATTTTCAAAATTGTCCTGGTTTCCATCTGAAATGTATGCTGGCCTGTATTCAGTGACTAATATGTTATCTCTTGTAGCTCTGGATGTGAGTGCAGACCTGACTGAACTGGGTCGAACACCTGTTGCTGTTGTGTCTGCTGGGGTGAAATCCATCCTAGATATCGGCCGCACTCTTGAGTTCTTGGTAAGACCTTCAAGGAGAAGTTCACTTCTAGAATAAACATTTCCTGATAATTTACTCACCCCATGTCATCCAAGAAGTTCATGTCTCTCTTGTTTTTTAGGAAAACATTCCAGGGTTTTTCTCCATATTCTTCAATGGGAGCCAATGGGTTGAAGGTCCAAATTGCAGTTTCAATGCAGCTTCAAAGGGCTCTACATGATTCCAGATGAGGAATTAGGTTCTTGTCTAGTGAAATGATTGGTCATTTTCTAAAAAAAATCTAAATTTATATACTTTTAACCACAAATGCTCGTCTTGCACTAGCTCTGCGATGCACGTCTACAACAGTCACGCGCGGTTAGTTCTTTGTCTGTGTACTTCGGTTCAAAAAAGTAGAGTAGGATGAAAAACATTTTCTCATCCAACTTCAAAAATCGTCCAACATCATTGTTTTATCACTTTTGTAAAGCACATTTGACTTTGTAAACACTGGGTGGGTACTTCCACCTATGTAATTCGTGAAGCATTTGTGGTTAAAAAGTATATAAATTTGTGTGTTTTTTTTTTTAGAAAATTACTTATTTCAGTAGATAAAACCCTTATTCCTCGGCTGGGATCGTGTAGAGCCCTTTGAAGCTGCATTGAAACTGCAATTTGGACCTTTAACCAATTGATCCCCATTGAAGTCAACTATATGGAGAAAAATCCTGGAATGTTTTCCTCAAAAACCTTAATTTCTTTTCGACTGAAGAAAGAAAGACATAAACATCTTGGATGACAGGGGGGAAATTAGCAGGAAATTTTTATTCTAGATATTAACTATTTCTTTAAATCCAGTCACCATTTTGTAAGTTTGCATGTAAACACAGGACAGACAGTGGGTGATATTGCAGTAAAGTTGTTTCGCAACTTTTGAGGTGAGAGATTTAGATTTCTTTCCTGATGACTTTCCTGTCATCTAACACACACTTATCATTTTAAAAACACCAATAACGCAATAACATTGTTAAATGTAATTTATTTTTGCCCAAAAATGAAAATTCTGTCATAATTTACTCACCCACACCCATCATTTACTATCCATGTTGTTTCAAACCTGTATGACTGTCTTTCTTCTGTTGAACACAAAAGAAGATATTATATATTTTGGTAATCAAACAGTTGCTGGTAGCCATTGATTTTCATATACCATAATTATAATACACACATTATATTATCCCTTGTAAACAGGGTCAGTTTTGATTTCACATATGTGACCCTGGACCACAAAACCAGTAACAAGTAGCATGGGTATATTTGTAGCAATAGCCAAAAATACATTGTATGTAAAATTATTTTTCTTTTATGCCAAAATTCATTAGGATATTATGTAAAGATCATGTTTACATGAAGATGTTTTGTCAATTTCCTACTGAAAATATATCAAAACTTCATTTTTGATTAGTAATATGCATTGCTAAGAACTTAATTTGGACAACTTTAAAGGCAATTTTTACAATATTTTGATTGTATTGCACCCTCAGATTCAAGATATTCAAATAGTTGTATCTTGACCAAGTATTGTCCTACTCCTATCATAACAAACCATACATGAATCATACTATATGCTTAAGTTTTAATTCAAAGATCAATGCTTTTATTTACAGGAAACTCAGGGTGTGTGTGTAGCCACATATGGAGATTCAAAGAGCTTCCCGGCTTTCTTCTCTCGGGAAAGTGGATTTACTTCCCCATACCACGTCTCCAGTCCTCAAGAAGCAGCAGACCTAATTGGCAAGTCTAAGTGTTTAAGCTTTTACCGCACCTACATCTGAGTAAATGTCAATATCACATATTTACTGCATGAGGCAGTGATCCAAATTGAAAGAGCTAGTTGAAACAGCTCTCAGAGATAATGTTCCTCCGACATAAGCTCAACCTGCTTAGTCATTAGTGAAGGGAACTTTTACTCTTTCTTTCCTCAACAGCAAGTACACTGTCTCTAGGGCTGCAAAGTGGTCTTCTGTTGGCCATTCCCATCCCTGAGGAACATGCAGCTACGGGACGGCAAATAGAAGATGCCATACAAACAGCTGTGTCTGAGGCCAGGTAGAGAAAAATACTGCTTGGCAATACCATATGCCATGTACAATGATAACCACTTCTGAAAAGAGCATTTTTTAATGTATATTTGAAGCTCAAAAGGTGTCACAGGAAGAGACGTCACCCCTTTTATCCTCCAGCGAGTCAGTAAGCTGACTAAAGGGAAGTCCTTGCAAGCCAGTATCCATTTAAGATGCAAAATATCGTTTGTCATGTTAAAGCTCATTGCATTTATATTCTGATATACTTATAACGACATGAACTTGTCATGTGTCTTTTTGTGGTATTTTCCTCAAGTTCATTCATTTTTAGATATAGCACTCATCCATAACAATGCCAAGGTGGGCAGTCAGATTGCATGTGCTCTTTCTAAACATAAAGAAAAAAGTGAAGGCAACTTCAGAGGTGACATTAAGACCCAAAAGTCAAAGGACCAGAAAATAGAGGCCAAAACTGTAAGTGGTACAATATAAATAAATAAGCTCTTATGGAACAGTTAAACTAAAAACGTTACTACAACTTCTATTAAATGTGACCCTGGACCATAAGTAGCACAGGTAAATTTGTAACAATAGCCAAAAACACATTGTACGATTTTTCTTTTTTGCCAAAAATCATTAAGATATTTAATATAAAGATTTTGTACATTTCCTACCATAAATATATCAAAACTTAATTTATGATTAGTAATATGCATTGCTAAGACTTTCATTTAGACAACTTTAAAGGTGATTTCCTCAATATTTTGATTTGTTTGCACCCTCAGATTCCAGATTTTCAAATAGTTGTATCTTGGCCAAATATTGTGGAAAGCTTATTTATTCAGCTTTCAGATGATGTATAAATCTCAATTTCGAAAAATGACTGGTTTTGTGTTCCAGGGTCACAAATATGAAAATAAAACCAATTCAAAATATTAATAAATACTGTAATATATAAATAAGGCAAAAATGACAGTTTATTTCTCTCAGATTGTTATTGGGGGAATAAACGTTGATTTCATCGCTAAAGGAACAACAAAGAAATTGGTGGTAAGTTTAAGTTACTTTTTTAAGAAGTATACAATGTTTGACATTATACAATTAAATATTGTATATTCGTATTGTATTTTCAGTTTGGTCAGACAAATCCAGGAAGTGTTTGTCAGTCATTTGGAGGCGTGGGCCGGAATATTGCTGGTATGTAATGTGTTATTCATATTGTTATGAATTAATATGTACAATTCTTTGTTTTTACTTACTGCCTATATTTCCTGTAGACTGTTTAAGCAGATTAGGGCACAAGCCTCTCTTCATCTCTGCCATCGGCGAAGACTCTCATAGTGACGCTGTGTTAAACTATTGCAAACACATGGTGAGTATATTTTGCGTTTTACTGCTCTCATAGCCTAAATTTCATTGTAGCTTTAGTTTTTTGCTTTATACTCATTAGGATACAAGTGGAGTTGCCAGATTACAGGACCAAAGGACTGCGACCTATTGTGCTGTCATAACTGAGTCTGGAGAGTTAAGCCTGGGATTGGGCGACATGGACATCCATCAGCAAATACAAGAGCAGTATGTACGTATATATAAAAAAAAAAGCAAAGTACTGTTAAAAAGTGTGGGGAATAGTGGGCGCAATATTTTGACAAACTAAAATGAATAGGTGATAAAGATACGTATGAGCAGTATTAATTAAGATATTAGCCTAATATTTCACCTACTTGACCGGAAATGATAAAAACAAACACAAATGTTGTCAGGATTCTTGCCCTGAAAATCCTGATTCAGTTTGGCCAACCACAAACGCCTTTTGTTCCTCAGACAGTTTTTTGCACTCTTCTCCTTGATTTGTTCTATCTTTTGGCAGTCTGTACTACAGACTCTGTAGTACTCCAAATGTTTTTCCTGGTCTGACCGAATAGTACAGCCCAAAACATGACAATAATTGACAACTTTTCAGACGCTATAATCAACAAAATATGCAAGTTTTGTTAGGTTCAGTGAAATTGTTTACGTTCAAGTGCTGCCAATATGGTCGACTGACGATGCGATGTGAAAACTCTCTATACTAAAAGAGGAATATTATGAAATATTAAATAACTTTAAATAACTTTTTATTTTGATATATTTTAAAATGTAATTTATTCCTGTGATGCAAAGCTGAATTTTCAGCATCATTACTCTTCAGTGTCACATGATCCTTCAGAAATCATTCTTATATGATGATTTGCTGCTCAAGAAATGTTTCTTTTATCATAAATGTTGAAAACTGTTGTGCCACTAGATTTTTGTGGAAACCATGATGTATTTTCTCATGATTTTTTATTAAATAGATCAAAAGAACAGCATTTTAATTTTATTTGAAATAGAAATCTTTCGTAATTATTTACTGTCACATTTGAACAAATGAATGCGTCCTTGCTAAATAAAAGTATTAGTTCCTTAAAAAAAAATCTTACTGACCCCAAACACTTAAAGGCATAGTTCTCCCAAAAATGAAAATTCTGTCATGAATTACTCACCCTCATGTCATGCCAAACCCATTAGACCTTTGTTCAGCAAAAACAGTAAAACTTTATTATTTAATATTTTTACTATTTAAAATAGCTGTTTTCTATTTGAATTCACTTTAAAATGTATTTTATTCCTGTGATTTCAAAGCTGAATTTTTAGCGTCATTACTCCAAACACATGATCCTTCAGAAATCATTCTAATATTCTGATTTCTTGTTAAAAAACATTTATTATTATTATTAACACAGCTAAGTAGACTTTTTCAAGTTTCTTTGATGAATAGAAAGTTCAAAAGAATAGCATTTATCTGAAATGGCAATCTTCTGTAACATTATAAATGTCTTTATCATCACTTTTGGTCAATTTAAAGCATCCTTGCTAAATAAAATGATTAATTTCTATTATTATTTTCTATAATTTCTTTCCCCCCAAAAAATATAGTATATAAGGGCTTTTTATTTCAGATCAATTCTGGACTTTCTGGATCTTTCTATTCATCAAAGAAGTCTAAAAACAATGTAATTAACAGTTTTAAATATTAATAATAATAAAAAATGTTTCTTGAACAGCAAATCAGCATATTAGAATGATTTCTGAAAGATCATGTGACACTGAAGAATGGAGTAATGATGCTGAAAACTTGGCTTTGATCACAGGAATAAATTACATTTTAAAATATGGTGAGCAAAAGAGACTTTTTTAAAAAACATTAAAAATCTTACTGTTCAGAAACTTTTGACTACTAACTGTTCAGTAGTATACATGCTAATTCACATTTAAAAGCTGACAAAAACCTTGGCAGATCAACTAATTTGAAATGTCTTTTTTAGAGGTAAACAGAGGAAATAATAATGATGACTCATCCTGCACTCACTTATTTCGTCCAATCAGATACACTATAGAATGAGATTGTCCAGCCCCCAATAACACATGCAAATGACTTGAAAATAACTAATCATGTTCATGGCAGTTACGAAATTAAAATCTATTGGCTATTTTTTTTTTTTAAAAAAGACAAACTTTCAATATATTTCCCACGCAAACTTAGGAAAATCTGCAAGGGTTTTTAAAGTTACAGTAACAAAATTGAGTTGTTTTTTATCATTATCTTCAGGTATCTAAGTTTGAGGATCAGGTTGCATCAACATCTCTCATAGTTCTTGATGGCAACATTCCCGTTTCAACCATCGATTATGTGTGCCGTATTGCCAAGAAACACGCAGTCCCTGGTAAACCTCGTTTATCTAATACTTGATTCAGTGTTATAGTTTCAAGTAAGTTGTTACGTGCTTATTGCATGTCTTTTTCTTTTTGCTGCAGTGTGGTTTGAGCCCACGGATGCAGATAAGGCCTGTAAGCCCTTCCTGTCAGAGAGCTGGAAAGCCCTGTCTTACACCTCCCCCAACCTGGCTGAGCTCTGCACCATGAATCACACACTAGGTCTGCCCACTCCTACAGGTAACAGAGTCAAAAACCACCTAAAATAAGCAAACGCTTGACTACTGGACAGGAAGTGGCAAAACTACTTGAATAGTAATCAAAATAATGTTGATTTAGAGTTGCCCAGATCACTTGAGGATGTCTTGGGCTGTGTACCAGCTCTCTCCCGCCCTCTGCTGGAGCATCTGCATTGTGTGGTGGTCACTTTAGGTGCGCTAGGAGTGATGGTGTGTGGAGAACATGAGGCTGGGACGGTAAATTTGCAGCCACAAAAGCAAAAGAGGGTATGATGGGCTTATTATATTAATCATAAAGTAGTAGTTCAGCTAAAAATGAAAATTGCTAAAGATTTATTCACCCTCAGGTGATGTAGATGAGTTTGTTTCTTCATTCAGAACAGATTTGGAGAAATGTAGCATTACATCACTTGCTCACCAATGGATCCGAATGGGTGCCGTCAGAATGAGATTCCAAACAGTTGATGAAAACATCATAATAATCCACAAGTAATCCAGTCCATCAGTTGAGGTCTTGTGAAATGAAACAAATTCATCATTAAGGCATTTTTAACTTCAAAACTCAATCCATAATACTGCTTTTCTAGAGTGAAATAGTAATTTTGCCTGAATTAGGATAGAAATATGTACAGATCAAGCACTGTTTACAAGCCTAAACAAATGTTAGTGGACTTTTGATGTGAGAGGACAACAGAGGATGGACTTCTTCACTGACGGAAGTGTTATAATGGATTATGGACTCATATTTTGCTTTAATGATGAATTTGTTTATTACAGACACACGGCTTTTGCTTCACAAAATGTTAATTGATCATCTGGAGTTGATTGTGATGTTTTTATCAACTGTTTGGACTCTCATTCTGACGGCACCCATTCACCACAGAGGATCCATTGGTGAGCAAGTAATGCAATGCTAAATTTCTCCAAATCGGTTTGGATGAAGAAACAAACTCGTTTACATCTTGGATGGCCTGAGGGCGAGTAAATTCTTAGCAAGTTTTCATTTTTGGGTGAACTATTACTTTGAGTAAATCTAAAATCTTAGTTATCACATTAAAGGGATAGTTCACCCAAAAATGAAAATTTAATGTTTATCTGCTTACCCCCAGGGCATCCAAGATGTAGGTGACTTTGTTTCCTCAGCAGAATGCAAACGAAGATTTTTAACTCAAACCGTCATGTCTTTTTAACTCAGTCTGTCAGTCATATAATGGCAGTCAATAGTTACCAAATCTTTAAGAGAAAAAAAAACATACACCGACAAAACCAAATTAAACCCTGCGGCTTGTGACGATACATTGAGTTCTTAAACATTGAGCGCTCCATACTGATGAACGTTCCAGTGGATCAGAGGTAAATAATGATGTAAATACTGTTTAGTTTCTTGCACAAACCAATCGTTATGTGTCTTAAGACCTCAATGTATCGCCATGAGCCGCAGGGTTTAATTTGGTTTTGTCTGTGTATGTTTTTTTTACTCTTAAAGATTTGGTAACCATTGACTGCCATTATATGACTAACAGACTGCAACAGTTTGAGTTAAAAATCTTCGCTTGTGTTCTACTGAAGAAACAAAGTCACCTAAATCTTGGATGCCCTGGGGGTAAGCAGATAAACATCAAATTTTCATTTCTGGGTGAACTATCCCTTATTTATATAACATTATTTATGCTTTTTTTATAGCAGAAGGGACAGCTATGTGCCGTTCATTATCCTGCGCTGGCCATGAGCTCTAAAGAAACCGTAAATGTGTCTGGAGCTGGTGACAGGTATGTTAACTAAAGTTTTTAACATCATACAAAACGAAACCATGTTTCATTGGACTATTTCTATCTCATCTAGTTTTGCTGGAGCAATGATGGTTGGGATCTTACGAGGGTTGGATACAGACTGCTGTGTGCGTATGGGTCTCCTTGCTGCACGCACATCCTTGCTGTCTCCTCATCCAATAGATCCGTCTCTGACGGTAGATGCTATCCATCCGGAATCGCACTCTCAAATGTGGTCCAAGCCTACATGTGTGTGGATAGAGGACTGAAATACGATCTAAAAGAAAGTGAAAACTTGCCAGCAGACATCTACAGTCATGGTACATCAGGCTGTACATATTTTAATGGTACATTTAGTGGGGTTTTACTGCAAACAAACTCAAATATCGGTGCAGAATTTAATTTTAATTACCTGAATTTGAGTATATTGATTTATTTTTAAAATGAATGAGTCTGAATTTCTGTCACACTGAACGTATCTGTAGTGGTGAACACCTTCGGAAACACGAAAAATCCTACCTCACAACTAAAACATCTGTGTTTTTAGCATTTTATAGTATTATAACATACTTTTGTTTGTTATTGACAGAATTAAGAATTTTTTAATGACTAATTTTTTAATTATGTGAACTACATTGTTTTTACATTGCATTTTGAATTTTAAAAATTAAAATAAAAGGCTTTTATAATTTCAGCATATATTTTAAATGTTCTTTATTTTTGTCTTATGAAGTTAATGTTTTATTTATAAAATAAAATATTTTTTAAAAGTTCAATATCTTTTTAAAATTTTTCATTCTTGTATTCACTACCTGTAAAAAGATTGTGTTTTTTTTAAAGAAGTCTCTTCTGCTCACCAAGCCTGCATTTATTTGATCCAAATAACAGCAAAAACAGTACAATTTTGAAATATTTTTACTATTTTAAATAACTGATTTCTGTTTGAATATACTTTCAAATGTAATTTATTCCTGTGATGAAAACATTTTCAGCATCATTACTCCAGTCTTCAGTGTCACATGATCCTTCAGAAATCATTCTAATATGCTGATGCATTATTTTTATTACTATTATCAATATTTAAAACAGTTGAGTGCATTTTTTTTATTTTCAGAATTCTTTTATAAATAGAAACATACAAAGATCAGCATTTATCTGAAATAAAAAACATTTGTAACATTATACACTATACCATTCAAACGCCGTATAATTTTTGAAATTTATTTACATTTTTGGGGAAAGGAATTATAGAAATTAATACTTTTATTTAGCAAGGATGCTTTAAATTGATCAAAAGTAATGATAGAAAACATTTATAATGTTACAAATGATTTCTATTTCAGATAAATGCTGTTCTTCTGAACTTTCTATTCATCAAAGAAACCTGAAAAAAATCAAAAACTTGGCTGTTTTCAACATAATAATAATAAATGTTTTTTTAGGAGCAAATCAGAATATTAGAATGATTTCTGAAGGATCATGTAACTGTAGTGATGATGCTAAAAAATCAGCATTGAAATCACAGCAATAAATTACATTTTAAAATATATTCAAATTATGTAATTAATTATAGTTATTTTAAATAGTACAAATATTTCACAACTTTACTGTTTTTGCTGTATCTGGATCAAATAAATACAGGCGAGCAGGAAAGACTTCTTTCAAAAACATTACAAATCTTACTGTTCAAAAACTTTTGACTGGTAGTGTATATATTTTTTTTAAATAAGTAATATAAAATATTACTATTATAAAATCAAGTTAATGTTTTAAGTGTAAAATAAAATCTTTTATACATTTTTACATTATTGTATAATTATTATAGATGCAGTTTTTTTATTATATTAACTGACAAAATTTTAGTATTTCTGCTTTCAAAAATGTAAGAATCTATAAGAAATTGTCATATAAAACAGTTTAGCATTTAGTTTAGTTAAATATTTAAACTAAATCTCTAAAACTGTTACAAAAACAAATTAAAAACTAAAAAAATTACGTTTTTTTTTTAACTAATTATTCATTTTTCCTAAGTGAACCTAAATCTGATTAAGATATCAATTTGTATCGCCCCCCGTGGTGACTGTTGTACATTACTGCTGTTTAAAATTATCCTGACAAAATAAACATCATCTCCCACAATGCATTGTGCCTCGCTTCTTGCGCAAACTCAGTGAGAGGTGACTGGTTGCTGTATTCCCTCCTCATTTCAGTGTAAGATGGTGGTAAGAATCTGCTACCTAAATAAACAGTGAAACTGATTAGGAAAACGTCTAATCAATTTTGAACATCTGAGCTGCGGAACAGTGCTCATTCCAAACTTTCAGATAGGCACATCTGAACAGTTGAAAGGCAGAAACCCCCGCCTAAACTAGAGTGAATATCCCTTGGAGTGGAATCCCTGCAATACAGGACCAGCTAGTTGAAGTGAGTACCCTACAAAACAACTGCTTTAATCGCGATCAGTGCACCTGAATATGATTACTACATCGGTGTTAGGTGTGTATATGTGTGTTGAAGCAGACTAACCCCATGGGTAAAGAATAAAACCTTCAGTTTAAGTAAAGGATGAAGTCAAAGGTGGACAGGCGGCGGTTCCTCCTCTAGTCGCCGGGCCGTTTAGTAGGAGAGTCGCAGGCTTTAGTTGTGTGAAGGCCGCAAAATAGAAACGTTCAGAAAACCCTCGTTGTGCACAAAATATATGTGGAGGAAAGTCGTTTTATTCCCTTACAATAATTTTAAAACATTCGTGCTTTTAAGTGTAAGTGTTATTTGTTCTTGGAGGTGGAATTAAATGTTTTTACGCGTTGTGTTGTGTACCGCACGTCAGTTGAAGTCTGTCCCAGCTGTGGAGACACCTGACCGGCTTTCAGCTCGACTGACGCACCGCTAGACATTTATGATGCGAGATATCAATAATTGCGATTGTAATAATAACTCATAAACGATAAAATAAGGATTAAATGTGTTGTTTATTTAAATTAAGTCCATTTGAATCAGTATCGAGCTCTGGGGAGGTTTTGATCTGGGCAGATGAGAGAAATTAAACTGTTAATGTTAATATCAGCTTTCGCTGCTGTATTTAATATGCTTGCTTTTAAGAATTTATATTTCTATGAGGAAAATATTAGCTACAGCTTGTAAAAATGCATTTGTTGTGATATACATAGACATGCTGAATAGATAGAAAGCGTTAGTATTTTATACTAAATACAACATAAGCTCTGTGTGTACAAATCATTTATTTGAGATGGAAATATTGTTAGGTATTCGTGTCTGCCCACTGACTGTAAATACCTGACCCAGTGGTCCTATTCTGCAATCCCAATACATCAGCATGTTTATAGACAACTGGGCCAACTGACTGTAATGAGAGAAACATGAAAAGGCTTAATGTGCTTTGTGGTAGCTTGATGTTTTGTACTGCTATGAGCCCATGACAGCTGATTGTATTAATTTGTCAAGGCTATCCACTTTGTTTTGATCTAACTGCATGCCATTTTTCAATATGAATATTTAACGAGAGCATTTATGTATTAGAGTATTGTCAACATCCAGGCTGCCACGTTTAAATCACATCTACTTGTCTTGAATTTGCATCAGCCCTTCGGCCGACCTGCCAGAGACTCTTCCGATCTTGCCGTACGATAGGATGTCCCGCAGTCCCGAGCTGAAAGAAGACCCCATGGAGTGCCCACTGTGCATGGAACCGCTGGAGATTGACGACGTCAACTTCTTCCCCTGTACCTGCGGCTACCAAATCTGCCGCTTCTGCTGGCATCGTATCCGGACAGACGAAAACGGCCTCTGCCCTGCTTGCAGAAAGGTACGATTCTGCTTGAAATCAGTACACAACTGGTGCAAATTGCTATCCCACAACCAAAAAACACATTTAAAAAGCATGCAAGTATTCAAATCTTAGATGTTTACTAAGGTCCTTTTATTATCTATTGAAACCCACAATATTTCAAATATCAGTAAGATTAATATATATAAAATCATCATTCAGTGGGTATGTGCAATTGAGAACTAGCTGCCCCGAACCCTAACCCCTAAATTTCAACGCATGAAAATGATATTAAAATACTTTTTGCATTTTATCCCATTGTTGTTTTTTTGTTTTTGTTTTTTGATTATTTTTGTTTAATGTGAAGTCCCAAAAAAATATTTATTTTATATTTTCTTTGTAAATTGGCAAACTTTATGTAAAAAAAAAAATGTGTCCTGCATTTTTTATGTCACTACCAAAACAGTGTATGTTTTAGTCCATTGGCTGAGACTAGGGGTGGGCGGTACACCGGTGTCATAGTCATCACTGGTGTGACATTGCGCCACGACATGGATTTTCTAATACCGTAATAAATCAATTATGTGCCTTGAACGGCTGCATTTACACCAATAATAGCTAATTCTAAATAATAAGGCATTACATTTTCTTCAAACGTTCAGTTGTGGTCTGAATACCTGTCCTTATACTATATTTCTTGTTGTAAATAAAAAAGTAAAACATATTCGTATCAGCTTTGCAGGTGGTAGGTAAAAGGGGAGTGGCCATTAAATGAGTGGTAAAACATCGTGAAGAAAGGTCGGGCCTGTAGCCTATACCAGGGGCAGGGTGGCAATTGGGACGACCGGGACTTTTCCCGGTCGGCCGGCTGAAGGATTTACAAAGGATCACAAATTGAGCGGGCGCGAGGCGAACGCGACCGGCCTGAGCTTATTAGAATCATTGACATTACTAAATTCTCCGCGAATAGCGGCCAAATACTCCCACATACTCCCTGCTAAACGTCCAACCAATATTTATATCAGTTGCATGTCCTTGCATGATGCTTGAAATTTCCATCCAATCACAAAGCTCTTTCTACAATGCTCTTAGTTCTACAGTTCCTTACAGGCCCGGCTCCACGGCCACCCAATCAGAAGCTTGGCCCACCCGAGCCCCATACATAGCCAATCACAAAATTTGCGCAATATTTAGTTGAGCTCCATATTTTTTTCTTATCAGCGCACCCGCAAATATTCTAATATTGTATATAATTTTTGCACTTTCAATTTGCAGGGTATAGAAATCCCTTTTAAATGAGTGCTCGCGCTGTTTACTTTAACTTTCGATTTTGCGATAACGCACACTTTGTGTAAACGGAGCAGCACATCTTATAACAGATATTTGTCAGTGAGTGCAAGATTGCAGCAAATCCTCCAGTCTATTTTTGTCATCTCGCTTGACTTTCGACCCGTGATCATTCAAATCTAAAGGTCATTGTACACTGAGTCCGATTTTCGTATGCGTTTTTTTAGTTATCTCATATTCGCCATCCTTATCAAAATGCTTATTATGGATGCGAAAATGCTGAAAATCAAACACGATCTGAATTTTTTTATGACGGACGAAAGTTTCAGAGGCAGTGTGTAAACTCGATTAACATAACCTGTATTTTTTTAACGTGCAAAAATCTCGGACGAAAATTTCGTACTCATGTGTGCAATGACATTAACTCCAGCAGCTCGTGTTGGATGCAGGGTTGCCAAGTCTGCGTTTTTCCCCACAGAATTGGTCTACTTTTAAACTGTTGTCATGGGTTGATTTCCCCCAGTTATTTAAAGGTTTTAAATATTGCAGAAATTAAATTTCAATAAAACATAATTTTTGTTTTGTTGTACACTGTTAAGTAAGATCTTTGGGTTTTTTGCAAAAGAAATATGTTGAGAATGCATAATACTCTCCCATGTCTCTTTTTGATAAGGATACCTACCATTTACTTATTATATTATAAAAATATTAACTTTATTCACATACTAAAGGGACAGGACAGGCTACTCCTCCCAAAATGTACCAAAAAAAGTAATACCGTGATATTATACCGTCTCCGTTCAAAAGATGAAAAATACCGTGATATTAATTTTGTCATATCGCCCACCCCTAGCTGAGACTGATTTTAACTACACCCCTACATTTATGATCAAGAAATATTTGTGTCCCTTTCTCTCATAGCTACATGGTGAGTAGATAGGCCAAATTATTCTGAGATAAAAATGTGTTAAAAAGTATGAGAAATCTGTGTGTGTAACTGAAAAAAATGTCACTACTGAACACCATTTTTCTATAATTTATTACACTTTTTTTTTTATTTTTTTTTTTATGTGTACAACTGTTCAGAACTGTGCTAGATAGTGCTGTGCTGCTGAATAACATCTTTGAGCTTGGTCCAAAAGTATCTAAAATTGTCACTACCAAAACATTTGGTGAAGTTTCAGTAGTGACATCCTTGTTTTTTTGGGTGTCATTCCATAAATTTGTCACTACCGTAACAGTCACAACCGAAACATGTCATCATTGTATCGGTAGTGACAAAAGAGCAAAACACACAATCCTTTATTTGGGGGAAATAAACACAATTTTAGTACAGTTATGCCAATTTTTAGTGTTTTAGAATGTGGGTTAAAATTCTGTAATGACAGAAACATGGGATGTTTTGTCAAAAATAGTATAGTGAATTATCAACTAAGATGTTATGATAGATGTTATGTCTATTAAGCACTTCTTCCACTGTGTTGGTTTGCCACTTAATGCCCAACATATAGCTTCTGAAGCAAAATCACCGATTTAGGAAGCTGCATGGATCGATTTGTTAAATACGAAAAGACATTGTTATCCACAAGCACAGTGGGCAAGTATCGTCTGATTAACCAGACTTAATGTTCTCAAGCCTGATTATGCAATTGTGGCTAAATTGTATTGCACCATTTTCTTGGCAAACCGCACTTCCCAAGTGTAAACGCGATGTGGTTCATTTGACTCGCTGTGATGGTGTCAGCCTGAAAACTTGACCTATTTGTAGAGTTCTTTGAGAATTGCCACCCCTCAGATACAGGTTCAATCGAGGTAACTGGCTCTGTGTGTTCTGTAGCCTTATCCGGAGGATCCGGCAGTATACAAACCACTGTCACAAGAGGAGATCCAGAGGATAAAGAACGAGAAGAAGCAGAAGCAGAACGAAAAGAAGCAGAAGGTGACGGAGAACCGCAAGCACCTGGCCAGTGTCCGTGTGGTGCAGCGCAACCTCGTGTTTGTTGTGGGACTTTCTCAAAGACTTGCGGATGCGGAGGTAAATGCTTGTATTAGACAATACTAATGTCTTTTTTTTGTTGTTGTTTTTGTTATATAATGATTATTAGAATCTACTGAATTTATTAACTAATTAATTTAAAAATGTTACTTTTTTTATCAATTCAATATTTGTGTATTAATTTATTATTGGGGTTTATTTAATTTATTTGAATAGATCTTACAAATTACTAAATAATGAATCACCAACTGCTGCCTCTATGAAGTAAACTGCCATTAAAAGTGTAGGGTTGGTTTAAAAAATTGTTAAAATACACTACCAGTCAAAAATTTTTGAACAGTAAGATTTTTAAATTTTTTTAAAAGAATTCTCTTCTGCTCACTGAGCCAGTAAAATTGTGAAATATTTTTACTATTTAAAATAATTGTTTTCTATTTGAATATATTATAAAATGTAATTTATTCCTGTGATCAAAACTAATATTTCAGCATCATACTCCATTGTTCAGTGTCACATGATCCTTCAGAAATCATTCTAATATGCTAATTTGCTGTTCAAGAAACATTTATTATTATTATTATTATCAACATTTAAAACATTTGAGGACATTTTTTCAGGATTCTTTGATGAATAGAAAGATCCAAAGATCAGCATTTATCTGTAATAAAAAGCTTTTGTAATATTATACACTATACCATTCAAAAGCTTGGTGTCCGTATACTTTTTATTTATTTTTATTTTTTAAGAAATTATAGAAATGAATACTTGAATAATTTATTTAAGGATGCTTTAAATTGTCAAAAGTGATTATAAAGTCGTTTATAATGTTACAAAAGATTTCTATTTCAGATAAATGCTGTTCTTTTGGACTTTCTATTTATCAAAGAAACCTGAAAAAATTCTACTCAGCTGTTTTCCACATAATGATAATAATTGTTTTTTGAGCAACAAATCAGAATATTAAAATGATTTCTGAAGGATCATGTGTAAAAATTCAGCTTTGAAGTCACAGGAATAAATTATATTTTAAAATATATTCAAATAGAAAACAGTTATTTTAAACAGTAAAAATATTTCAAATTGCTACTGTTTTGCTGTACTTTGGACCAAATAAATGCAGGCTTGGTGAGCAGAAGAGACTAATAAAAAAAAATCTTACTGTTAAAAAACTTTTTAATGGAAGTGTATATGATATTGTTTTTTGTGTTTTAAAATGTAATTTATTCCTTTGATTGCAAAGCTGAATTGTCAGTAGCCGTTGAAGTTTTCACATGATGTTTCAGAATCATTCAAATATTCTGATTTAGTGCTCTAGAGCAGTGGTGTTCAAACCCTGGGTCGTGACCCTCGGATGGGTCGCGAGACTTAAAAAATGGGTCGCCAGGAGGATCCGGGGAAATTGAATAGACTATGTGTATGTAACAAAGTTGAAGATTTGAAGAGGAAAGAAGCGGGAACCGGCAAACTTTAATAACTAAATAAACATAAACAACAAAGCGAAAGTTAGCGGCAGCCGCCTCATGCAGAATCCAACCTGTATTTGTGATTGCGCTCTTGTTTTTTTTTTTTTTGCAGTGTTGAACATTGTAACCAATCACAGACATGTCTGTTTCTGAAACACAATGGCTAATTCATAGCATTTCAGTTTGAATCCACTCACCAAATTGTTGTTCAGTCCTGAGTTCTGAAAACTCGCCGATCCTCACATTATAAACAAGTGCAGACGCAATGTAAATAAGAGATTCATTGTGCTTCGTGGATTATAGCAACATTTTTGAGATTTGCGAACTGAAATATGTGACAGCGTTTTAGTGA
Source organism: Garra rufa (assembly GCF_049309525.1). Lineage (NCBI taxonomy): Eukaryota > Metazoa > Chordata > Actinopteri > Cypriniformes > Cyprinidae > Garra > Garra rufa. Next base: position 21,580,956 of record NC_133385.1, on the reverse strand, counting down.
TTAGCTTTGCGAGCTTTCATGATATATAGTCCATTCTGAATTTGAATACTAGATGTTTTTGATGTTGCTCAGAGGACCAATGTGGCATACTTGCTGCAAGTTTCATGAGTGACCGCATATATCTGCATATAAATAGAGAGTTCTCTTGAAATCTTTTCTTTCTTTCTTTCTTTTTATATAGTGGCTGGTGTTCCGTCTATATAAGCTGCTAATGCTCTGCATACCCAGACCATCTGAGAGAATGCGTTCACGGGGTTATCAATATAAACATGATTATAAATTGATCCCTTGTCATTTGAGATGTAATTTAAAGCTTAATAAAAAGCTGGGAATAAGTACGTCAAATGTTTATTTGCCAAACATCGGTAATTTTATGTACATCTTCGTCAGGTAAACGGATTCTCCGCAGCTTTCTCGCCTCCACTCTATTGGTTAGTCAGGATTGATGCGCGTTCTGTGTTTCTCAGGCATGTGCGTGATTTCATTCGTGAGGTAATCTGTCCGCGAAGCGCTCGGCCAAGGTGAAAAATGCTCTGTTGCTGCCAGATCTCGATTGCCGAAAATCACATTGTGTTTGATGCACAACTAACTCGACTAAATCAAATAAAAAAAACATAACGTAACTGTATATTTTCATAATTTCTCAAGCAATTAAAAATTGTAAAGTCCACTGAAAACATAGTGTTGTCAACATGTGAGTGGTAAACAAAAAAACACACATATACACACACACACACATACATACATATATATACATATATATACATATATATACATATATATACATATATATATATATATATATATATATATATGTATATGTGTGTGTGTGTGTGTGTGTGTGTTTGTGTGTGCGTGGGTCACGTCAATTTAAAAAGGAAAGAATAGGGTCGCTCTCAAAAAAGTTTGAAAACACTGCTCTAGAGAAATGTATTATTGTCAATGCTGAAAACACTTGTGCTATATATTTGATGTAAATGTTCACTGGTGAATGGAAAGTTCCAAAGAACAGCATTTATTTGAAATAGAAATATTTTGCAACATTATTAATATCTTTACAGTTATTTTTGATTAATTTAATGCATTCTTCCTGAATAAATGTATTAATTTCTTTGTCTCAATGTATTTGTATTTAAATCTCTGATTATGTAAAATTAGCTGCCCCCTTTGGCCATATCATATCAGTGAGAAATGTGTCACTTCCTGTAGGAGGTAAATGAGAACAGCACAAAAATAGTGTTTTCATCCGCGACTTGTTTACATTTTGCTGAACAAAAGGAAATTTCCTCCCTCAGAGTCATTGCACAGTTTGATTGTGTGATAAGTGGCCATAATTCTGCCTAGTGTCTGGTTTGTGGCTAATGCGATAATCCACTTGAAAAATCACGTCACTTTGATTACTTCTCAGGTTCTAAAGCGCCCGGAATATTTCGGAAAGTTCGGCAAAATCCATAAAGTGGTCATCAATAACAGCACGTCATATGCAGGTTCACAGGTAAGAAAAGCCACATGTGATCCCAGTTATGAAACTTGATGCTCACATGCTTCTTGAGAAAAAGGTTTAAAGGAGAAGTTCATTTCCAGAATTAAAATTTCGTAATAATTTACTCACCCCATTTCATCTAAAATGTTCATGTCTTTCTTCAGTTGCAAAGAAATTCAGTTTTTTGAGAAAAATATTCCAGTGTTTTTACACTACAGTCGTGGCCAAAAGTTTTGAGAATTACATAAATATTGGAAATTGGAAAAGTTGCTGCTTAAGTTTTTATAATAGCAATTTGCATATACCCCAGAATGTTATGAAGAGCGATCAGATGAATTGCATAGTCCTCCTTTGCCATGAAAATTAACTTAATCCCGAAAAAAACTTTCCACTGCATTTCATTGCTGTCATTAAATGACCTGCTGAAATCATTTCAGTAATCGTCTTGTTAACTCAGGTGAGAATGTTGACGAGCACAAGGCTGGAGATCATTATGTCAGGCTGATTGGGTTTGAATGGCAGACTTGACTTGTTAAAACATGCTTATTTTTTATTTTGACCTTTTACTCCGCAGGGTCCTAGTGCCAGTGCCTATGTAACTTACATTCGTTCAGAGGACGCCCTTAGAGCAATACAGTGTGTGAACAATGTCATAGTGGATGGTAGAACACTCAAGGTAGGTACCAATCCATCACAACATTAGCCATTTACAAAATATTTTCATATGTGACCCTGGACCGCAAAACCTTCTTAAAAAATCTTAAGTAGCACAGGTATATTTGTAGCAATAGCCAAAAATACATTGTATGGGTCAAAATGATCAAGTTTTCTTTTATACCAAAAATCAGGTAACACTTTCCAATAAGGTTCATTAGTTAACATTAGTTAACCACATTAGTTAACATAACCTAATAATGAACTGCACGTATACAGCATTTATTATTCTTTGTTAATGTTAATTTCAACATTTACTAATACATTATTACAATTTTGTTAACATTTGTTAATGCAGTGTGAACTAACATGAACAAACAATGAACAACTATATTTCCATTAACTAATGTTAATAAAGATTAGTAAATACAGTAACAAAGGTATTGCTCATGGTTAGTTCATGTTAGTTAATACATTAACTAATGTTTAACTAATTAACCTTATTGTAAAGTGTTACCAAAAATCATTACGATATTAAGTAAAGATTATGTTCCATGAAGATATTTTGTAAATTTCCTGTTGTAAATATATCAAAACTTTTTTGATTGGTGATGCATTGCTAAGAACTTAATCTGGACAACATTACAGGCCATTTTTGCACCCTCAGATTTCTGATTTTCAAATAGTTGTATCTCAGGCAAATATTGTCCTAATAACCCATACATCAATGAAAAGCTTATTTATTCAGCTTTCAGATGATCCCTTAATCTCAATAAAAAAACTGACCCTTATGACTAGTTTTGTGGTCCAGGGTCACATGTATGTTTGTGATTAATATTTATTGTATATTCTGTCAAAAAAAGTTGTTTATTATTTAAATGGTTGTTTGTCACTGTTTTGTCTCAAGGCTTCTTTAGGTACAACGAAGTACTGCAGTTATTTTCTCAAAAGCATGCAGTGTCCTAAACCAGACTGCATGTATTTACACGAACTGGGGGATGAAGCGGCTAGTTTTACAAAAGAAGAAATGCAGGTGAGAGCAATCAATCAGTTCAGAAGAAGACATTTAGGAAAAAAATGTTTTGCTGTCTGTTTTTTTTTTTTTTTTTTAATTTGGCTATTGTTTGACTACTGTGTGTAAATTGTTTTTAGGCTGGGAAACATCAAGAGTATGAACAAAAATTACTCCAAGACCTTTACAAAGCGAACCCCAACTTTTTACAAACCTCAACATGTGGGGAGAAGTCAAAGAGCAAACCAAACTCCACTCAGAGGTTTATTATGCATTATGTTCTATAGTCATTGCATTGTTCTATAATTAACTAAATTATCATTCAATTCTTAAAATGTCAGAAAAAAGAAAAAGAAGAAATACACACTCTACCATTCAAAGTTTGTGGTCAGTAAGATTTCTTCAGATGTTGATAAAAGTTTCTTATGTTCAAGGCATTTATCTGATCAAAAATACTACGAAATACGGAATAATAATAATATGGAATATTACAATTAAAAATATTTTAAAATAATGTAGTCCTTTTATTTTAAATATATTTATTCCTGTGATGGTAAAGCGGAATTCTTAGCATTATTACTCCAGTCTTCAGAGTCATTTAATCCTTCAGAAATCCCAGTTTGCTGATAAAACATTTCTTATTGTTACCAGTGTTGAAGCTTAATATTTTATATTAATATATAAAATATTATATGAATATAAAATATATTATTAAAATATAAAAGACTAATATTTTTTGATGAATAGAAAGTTCAAAAGAACCACACCCCACCCCCCCCAAAAAAAACATTTACTGACCCCAAAGTTTTAAATGGTAGTGTATATATTCTATTTTTAGAAGTGCATATATTCAATCTTTTCTCATTTTTAACTTTTTTTTTTATTCCCAGACCCAATAGTACCAATAAAGAAGGGTGGCCCTCATTACAGAACTATGGGAAAATGGTTAACGGTTTAACCACAGAGCATCGCAAGTCCCCTCCTCTATTAGACTGCCTAACAGACTCAGACCACATGACTCCAGACGAACCAGACCCTGAACAGGGAACAGACCAGAACACAGGCCTTCCACCCTTCCCATCAGCCTTAGAGCCTACCAGGTACTGTACTGCAGAAGCCTAGCCAGTAGTTGTTTTGATATACAACAATATCTGTTGACTCACATCAAGTGATTTTTTTTATTTTTTATTTCTTCCTGTGTGTTTGGGTTTATTCTAATCACACTGTGTTTAATTTCAGTCCAACTGGCAAACCATCAGAACCCATAAGTATAGGAAACGGGGAAAATATATCACAGGTAAGTGCTAAAAAACGCTATCTCTAAAAATGGTTATTGTGGAATTGTTTTAAAAAAATTTTTTATTTGTATTTGGTCTGACAGACATCCAGTAGCGATTCCCCATCTCCTCCACCTGGCCTTACTAAACCCAGCCTCGTTGTGCCCATCAGCGTGGCCGAACTCACAGCGCGCTCACCCTTCGAGGGGGCGGCAGCGGAGTCTCAGTCTCTGTTCTCAGACAACAGCAATTTCAGACATCCCAACCCCATCCCCAGCGGCCTGCCCTCCTTCTCCAGTTCACCACAGGGAGCCTCCGACTGGCCCATGACTCCAGAACCACAGAGCCTTTTCACCTCAGGTAGGCGCATGCAGTGAATGCAGACCAATGAGATTGCAGTGTGGGCGGAGCTAAACCCACTAGTCTCTCTTCCTTTTTGCAGACACTATCCCAGTGTCATCATCCACTGATTGGCAGGCGGCCTTCGGTTTTGGCTCTTCGGCCAAGCAGCAGCAGCAGGACGATGACCTCGGCTTTGACCCATTTGACGTCACACGGAAGGCCCTGGCCGACCTCATAGAGAAAGAGCTGTCAGTCCAGGAGCATTCCCCCCTCTCTCCCATTCCCTCTTCCCACCAGACCAGCCTCCCCAACGGCCAACAGCGCCTTCCCCACCTCCAGCACAGAGGCCTCTATAACTCCTTCAGCCTGCCCCAACACATGGCCGCACGCCACCCCTGGATGGGCCTCCCCACCCGCAATAACCTCACACACTTGAACCACACGGCCTCAGCTGCGCACAGCCATTTCTTAGACCTGAGCATGCCGGCCCAGCACCACAGCACCGGCCTTGGGGGGATTCCTATATCAGGTTAGGGGACGCATCTGTCTCGTGTGCTCCAGTTTTTTTTTTTTTTTTTTTGTGAAACACCTGTGTGTGTGTTAAAACACCTGGTCTAAGCAGGGCTATAGTTGTACCCCACTGATCCAAATAGAAACAAGTTGTTGAACTCATTCCCAGTATGTTTATTGTTGTTTTTTGCACTGAGTTGCAATTTAATTGTAATTTTATTTTCCCCTGATGGCTAATTTAGGTTGTTTGCGCCCCTGAGCCCTTTACAAGAGCAAACTATGGTCAACTTCAGTGTTGTTTCTAACTAAAACTATTTAAAATAGTTTTTGATAATTTTAAATTAAGCTTATTTAAAATGAAATATAACGATCAAATTGAAAAACACAAACAGAAAAAAGGAATAGTTCATCCAAAAATTAAAATTCAGAAAATCAGAGAGCTTTTTGACCCTGCATAGACAGCAATGCAACTGACATGTTGAAGGCCCAGAAAGGTAGTATGACATGGATAAAATAGTCCGTGTGACATCAGTGATATTTATTCAACATCATCAGATCTATTCATAAATTTCTTCTATTCTATGTCAGTCTTCTACATCAGAATACTTACCAAACGCATGTGTTGTGGTACTGTTGTAAACACGTGTAGGAGACTAACACAGAAGAGAAGAAATTGTTGAATAAATAAATAAATCTTTATTTTTGCACAAAGGAATTCTCGTAGTTTCATAAAATTAAGGTTGAACCACTGATGTCACATGGATTTCGAATGACATTAGGGTGAGTAATTAATTACAGAATTTTCATTTGAGTAAACTATCCCTTTAAGAAATGTTGTTTTGGCAACTAAAAGAAGTAAAAGTTACTGACTAAAATTAAGGCTAAATAGAAATATTTTTATGAAGCACAACAACATTACCTAACTGAAATTAAAATAAAAACTGAAAACATTTAAAAAGCTATTAAGATAAGTTGAGCAGTTAAACGATTATTTGCAATTAATCGATCAAAATAGTAGTATGTTTGCATACTATATGTGTTGGTACTGTGTATATAAATACACACACATACATGTAAATATTATATTATATTAATGTTAGATTTATATTTAAAATATTTATATTTATATATAATATAAATTATTTACAAGTGTTTACATTCAAATATTATATACAAAAATATATACATACATGTATGTGTATTTATATATGCATGATAAATATATACACAGTACACACATATATAGTATGCAAACAAACTTTTATTTTGAATCAATCAATCACGACTAATAGTTTTGCAGCTCTAATAAAAAGTACTAGAAATTGCTTTCAATAGGTACTATATTAGTATAGAAATAATACTGAGATAACTGGTCATCTTTAACCTCTCATCTGTAACCTATTTTTTTTTTTCTTGTTGATTATCCCTTTTCACATAAAATTGTTTGCGAATGTCAGCTTCACTTAAAGAGACACCCAAAAATGAAAGATCTGTCATTAATTACTCACCCTCATTACATTCCAAACCGTAAGACCTTCATTCATCTTTGAAACACAAATTAAGATATTTTTGATGAAATCCAAGAGCTTTCTGACCCTGCATAGACAACAACAGTACTACCACGTAAAGGCCCAGAAAGGTAGTAAGGACATCAATTAAATAGTCCATGTGACATCAGTGGTTCAACTGTAATTTTATGAAGCTGTGAGAATGCTTTTTTGTGCACAAAGAAAACAATAACATTACGTTTGAGCCATTGATGTCACATGGACTATTTTAACGATGTTCTTACTACCTCTCTGGGCCTTGAACATGTCAGTTGCGTTGCTGTCTATGCATGGTCAGAAAGCTCTCAGATTATATCAAAAATATCTTAATGTCTTATGGGTTTGGAACAACATAAGGGTGAAAAATTGACAACATTTTTACAAAGTATAAATTCTCACGTTGCTCTTTCAGAAAACAATGGCTCTGTGGAAAGCATAAATGTGAAAGAGTGGCAGGACGGACTGCGAGCACTTCTACCAAATATCAACATCAACTTCGGAGGCCTCCCGAACTCTACCTCTTCCTCCTCCTCTTCCTCCACTTCCAGTGTGAACCACATCGGGGTGCCGGTAGGCTCAGCTGGAGTCTCGCACAGCCTCAGTTGGGACAGTACGGCCAGTTGGATGGACCCCGCCATCATCACAGGTGTGATTTTTGGTTTTGTAAAAACCCTCTAGTTACAGTTAAACCCTTCATAGTACTCATTCATGTCCCTTTTTCAAATGCCAGGTATCCCAGCATCCGCAGGCAACAGTTTGGACTGTCTCCAGGATGACAATCCGCCACACTGGCTCAAGTCGCTGCAGACGCTCACAGAGATGGACGGACCGCCCAGCTCCAGCGCACTCCCACAGCCCCCGCACACCGGCCTCCTGGACGCGGCGGCCCAACTCTCCTTACACAGAGCCGCCTGGGCCCCTTACCTCCCTCCTCCCACACTTGCCCCGAGTCAGTTCCACTCCCCACCTCCAGGCTTTCAGACAGCCTTCAGACCCCCAGCGCAGACGGCCACAGACATCTTACAGAGTGCCGGAATTGACCGTCACTAAAGATTTAACTACATCACAAATATGAAACTGCAAATATACCCCTTCCATTAATAACGTAACATAAGCTCTTGTCTTTCTACCCTTTCCCTCTCCATCCCTTTCCCATCAGGATTTGTCTGTTGTCAGTTTTTTTTTTTTGAGGGCACACATACGTCTCTGTATGATGAGCACCATCAGTGTAGGGTAGTGATTGAGACACACTGAGGGTCCTAACACACACACCTTCACATGATTCTGGGGAAAAATAAAAGTGTCTTAGGAGAGGAAATGGTTAGCACTGATGTGTACGTGACTAACAATGGCTGAACGGAATGTGCTTAAACCAATAACGTGTCTGATTGGCGTTACTCCTTCAACCAAGGTACAGACTGTAATTTAATACTGTGAATCTTTACACTTCCCGTATGTAAGGTCTCACTACCACTTGAAGGAAATGGAGTGTGAGATAAGTCAATGTAATGCTCTCTCGGCTTCTAGCGCGTTTAATGTTTACGAAGCCACAAGTGAGATGTGTGAGCATTTGTAGAATCCAAATTAGAAGGGACTACAGTAATCACAGAGTAGTACCTTCTCTAATGTTAGACTGGGATCCATTTTGGATTCATGGTGGTGTGAGACCCGACATGCCACTACAGTAACTTCATTCCCATGAAGAGAGGTGAGAAAGACCACTGTGGAAGTGTTTATTGGCTTTCCTATAGAATAAGCCATTCATACAAGGTATGAATCAGGAATCGAGTCTGGAACCTTGGGAAGGATGGTGATGGTAACAAAGGAAACGTGTCGAGGCATGATTGCGAATGAGTGTTGAAAGCGTGAAGACAGGCACACACTAACATGCCGCCATTCCAAGGCCTTCAAATGATTTCTATTCTCTTTCTTTCTCATCTGTGTGGCCATACTAAACAGTATTTATCAAATGCAATCACTCGTTCTTTCTGGAAAAAAATCAATGTAGTCCAACATTTGGGTTTAACATGCTGCTGAGATCATTTAATACAAAATAAAGCGCTAAAAGAGAAGAATTGACCCCTTTTCTGCTGGTCTGGAACAGTGAAATCTTAAATAAAATTGAGTATTCAGTGCCTTCGTTTGATTCTCTTTTTTCCGAGGTCGAGTAGAAACAGTATGGTTGTTTTCTTTACATGAGGCATTTTATTGTCCAATGAAGAAAGTATTGACATTGAAAACAACTACAGCACGTAATGAACTTCATGGTAATTATACATTGGAAAGGTCTTGGAAACTTGAGTTCAAACTTGAAATTCAAACACGGTCTACTGAACACAAAGACAAACACCAAGAACCGCTTTACCAAGGACATGCTGAACTCATGTCGGGATGAAAGCTTTTATACAACTGTACAAATGTGCTTTTATAACAGATTTTTCTTTTTGAGTCTCCACAGCCATGGCTTGTCACCTTCCAGCACAAAATGTCTTTCAACAGCCTCCGTGTTTTTAATACCATGAACAAATTTGTTAATGTTAATGTACAAAGTGCCTTGAAGCTTTAGCACACCGTTCCGTTCTCCATGCGAGATTTAGAACAGGAGGTACGGGATGATGGGGGAGGCTGAATCGATGGTGCCAGGGTGCAGAAGAACCCAGCTATGAGGGTCAGTCCTAGTCCCCCCCAGGCACTGAACATGGACCAGCCGTAACCGTGGCTTATATCATCCGGGAGGCTAAAGAGATAACGTGGGTAGCGAGATAGTTCGAAGTTGATGCCGGCCACACAGGTGCAAAGAGAGATGATGCAGAAGGTACCTGTAGTGGGAAGTGGTACTAGTTAGTAGATGTTTAGAGATCAGGAACCAAGCATTGGCTAATGAGAGCAAAATGGAGGAAATCACATACCTCCCATGAGGAAGAGTAGACCGGCGACATAATGCATGAGGCCTTGCTCCCAGCAACAGCCCAAAATGCCAATAGTCCAGCCAAATAGGATGATGGAAAGAGCCATGCCCATGAAGCCAGCTGTCATCCGACGCAAATCTGGAGAAGGACACAAACACATTACTGGGGGTGTCCAATCTTGATCCTGGAGGGCCATCATCTTTCAGAGTTAAGCTCCAACACACTTGCTCGCTTTCTGACTAAACCAGTGGACTCCAAACTCTGTTTTCAAGGGCTGGTGTCCTGCAGAGTTTAGCTCCAACTTCTAGAATGCCTATTAAGAACTTGATTACCTGGTTACAGGTGTGTTTATTTAGGGTTGACACTAAACTCTGCAGGACACCAACCCTCCGGGACCGAGTTTGGAGACCCCTGGACTAAACTCTAGGACCAGGGGCGCCCAAACTTGGTCCTAGAGGGCTGATGTCCTGCAGAGGTTTGCTCCAACTTCTAGCATGCCTAGTAAGACCTAGATTACCTGGTTCAGGTGAGTTTATTTAGGATTGGAGTTAAACTCTGAAGGACACCGTCCCTCCAGGACTGAGTTTGGAGACCCCCGGACTAAACTCTGTAGGATAACACAGCAACACAGGCAGGTGTGTTGAGGTAAGTTGGAGCTAAACTCTGCAGGACACCGACCCACCACGACTGAGTTTCGAGACACCTGGACTAAACTTTGCAGAATGGTGGGAACTCTGGGACAGGGTTCTCCAAACTCAATCGTGGAAGGCTGATGTCCTGCAGAGTTTAGGTCCAACTTCTAGCATACCTAGTAAGACCTCCATTACATGGTTCAGGTGGGTTTATTTTGGGTTGGAGCTAAACTCTGTAGGACAAACAACACTGCAGGACAGAGTTTGGAGACCCCTGGAAACTCTAGGACCAGGGGAGCCTAAACTTGGTCCTAGAGGGCCGGTGTCCTGCAGAGTTTAGCTCCAACCCCAATTAGACACATCTGGACCAGGTACTAAAGCCTTTGCTAGGCATGCTAGTAACTTCCAGGTAGGTATGTTAAGGCAAGTTGGAGCTAAACTCTGGGACAAAATTTGTTATGGGTAGACAACCCTTGTCTAGGTCCCAATAAGTACACTACATCATAATGGATGGCCCCTTTGTAAGAGGGTCCGGGACATTACTAATACAGATCAAAAAGACCAAGTTCCACTTACGCAGGGCATGCCAATCATCTTGCTGGATAGTCTTGGTGATATTGTAGGAAAGATCCTTTCGCGTCACTGCTGAGGAGGAGTAATAGTACTTTATAAAGGAGCAACGCTCGATAGTTCCTGGAAAACAAGAAAATCATAATTACATCCAGAACCAGTATGTTAATTAGAACGTCTACACATGCCCACCTTAAAGGGATAGTTCACCCAAAAATGAAAATTCTGTCATTAATTACTTACCCTCATGTCGTTTCAAACCCGTAAGACCTTTGTTCATCTTCGGAAGACAAATTAAGATATTTTTGATGAAATCCAATAGAGTCCCAGCACGTCCCAGCACATCCAAGGTCCAGAAAGGTACCAAGAACATTGACAAAATAGTCCATGTGATATCAGTGGTTCAACCGTAATTGTATAAAACTACAAGAATACTTTTTGTGAAAAATAAAACTAAAAAGTATGTGGTGCCCCTGATGTAGAACATGCATGCGCTGTGCCTTATTTATGTTCAGAAGAAAGCATGCGAATGTGTCGTGGTACTCTACAAAATGGCACTAGGGTGACACAGAGAAGAATTGTTGAATAAAGTTATTTTATTTATTCTGCGCAACGAAAAGAATTTTCCAAGCTTCATAAAATTATAGTTGAACCACAAGGACAATTTTGTTGATGTTCTTGCTACCTTTCTGAACCTTGAACGTGGTAGGACCCTTGCTCTCTAAGGAGGGTCAGAGAGCTCCTGGATTTCATCTAAAATATCTTAATTTTTCCGTTCGAATTAAGGTCTTAGGGGTTTGGAATGACTTGAGGGTGAGTAATTAATGACAGCATTTTCATTTATGGATGAACTAACCCTTTAAGCTCCAGGATGTAAGGTGGGCCTGGAGAGTTGGGGTGGTGGATATCAAGTTCATAATTAGGAGGACCAAGTCCCCTGTGGAGCAGAGCCTTCTTGTGCATATGGACAAGTGTCACATTTAGATGAGTAAACCACCCAGATGGTTGATTGAGTATTGCTAATACGGTCTAAATTAGTAGTTCTCAATCCAAATCCTGGAGTACCACCATGTTCTTGCAGCCTCGACTAACAAGCTGATGAAGTGCGTTAAATAAGGTAGATATCGAGAATGTGTATTGCTCAGGTACTCCAAGAACAATCTTGAAAACCACAAGTCCAAACCACTACAGATCATAGAAAGCAATGTTTAACCATCAAGATTTTCCGAAATGCTCATTGCTTTATATTGAGAAAACATCGAAGCAGTTTTTTTATTAGAATGAATTAGCACTTTGATGCATCCATAGGCCTGCTCATATACATTTAATAAAGATGTCAAGCTTCTAGCTTTAAATGACAGTTTTCCAAGCACTCATTATTTTAGCATCAACCAAATACAGCCAACACATATTAAGGCTCATGTGGATTGTTTTACCTTTTTGGATGAGCTCTTCGATGTCTGGGTCAAATCCCACCCTGTAGCATTTGCTCCACAGCCCCATGTTGGTTGAATTGTAGCGTCTGCTGCACTCATCCGCCGCGCTCATCGCGAACAGCTGACGCCGGTTTCTATTTAGCAGCAGTCGGTCTTCCCATCGGTCGAGGCTCGCTCGGCTGGCTCGCAGTGGAAGGCTGTGGTTGGGGATGTAAATGAAACCTGGATCGCTCCTGCGATTCGAGAAAGTTCGGCAGCGCTCCTTGTATCTCCTCGCGTCCGTTTCGTACCAGTGATCCGATGAGATTGCGACTGTCAGGAAACACAAGGCGACGAGAGACAGACAGAGACCCGTGTACAGAAGCCACTTCCCCGTCGCCATCGTTCTGCCAGGCCGCCGATCAGCACCTCATGGTGGACAGCTCCTTCGACCGAGGCAGCGACTCAATCCAGCTTCAGCATCTTTTTTCGTGTTAAAAAGGCGAAATGTTGAGGTTGCTGTAAACATGCCCTTTTAAATCAACGAAAGATGTCGATTATTACTAAAATCCCGTCTGTAATTTCTTCTAGCCTACACGTAGCCTAGACTGTATTTGGGGAGCGGGTTCCGCTCTTCCTCTCTGAGCTGCTGCAGGCAGGGACACATGACAATCACATACAGGAACTGAAAATGATTTAAAAATGGAGGGGGAAATGAATAGTTAAAAAATAGTCAAACTCGTTCAAATAAATCGCTGTAAATAACGATTTCGATTAGTTTTAGTCATGCTAAGCTTCATATTCTGCTTTAGACTTTAAAGACACTTTTTCAAACTAATATTGTTACTATGTTATGCTCAGTGTTGGAAAGGTTACTTTGGAACTGTAATAGGTTACAGATTACAAGTTACCCTATTTAAAATGTAATTAGTATCAGGGCTTAAAAACGAAAAAAAAATCCATTCGGTTCACTCCGAACAGAATCGATATTATAACGTTTCTGTTCTTGCGTTCCTCATTAAACAATACGTTCCGAGAACGGTTTTCTAGAAAAAATACCGGTTAATAACGTTATTTTATTACACGGCGCGATAGATAGATAGATAGATAGATAGATAGATAGATAGATAGATAGATAGATAGATAGATAGATAGATAGATAGATAGATAGATAGATAGATAGATAGTGTGTGCCTTTTAATAACATGTTTGGCATTATGTTTACAAATGATTCAACCAAATTCCGTGTTCGTGTCATCTGAACTTCTTGTCTTTAAAACCGAAAGTAAACGAGTTCACCTGAAGGCCGTAACTAGGGTTTGAAAATTAGTGAGGTCCGAAGTAAGGTTGAGAAACACCGCTTTAATTAATGTTTTTTTGATGACTTAACGTTGACTAAAGAGCATGAGACGTCTTCCTGCTGGCCAGTAACAGTAACGTTATTTGTCATAGTATTTCATTCTGTAACAAACAGATTTGTATTATGCTATTGTTTTTGATAGTGTTATACATTTCTTTCAGATATTAACGATGATCGCTGCGTTTGTCTTACCGATTGTGTTATCTTCCTGTCAGCAATTAAGTTACAGATTGTCTAAAAGATTTTTTTTATGAATGTACAATGTTGCCGGATATTGCTACGAAAAACAAGCAATTTCAAAAATAAAGAAAAAGATATCCGAAATAAGTTCAAAGCTTGTGTTTTGTAAATAAGATTAATATATCAGTAACACTAACGTTCAACTTTCCACTTTATAAACGTCCCAAAGTGTCACAATAAATTGGAAAAATGAGTCAAAATACACGTATAATAGGTGGATCTGGCAACAAACGGAGGCTGCACACGCGCTCTCACTCAACGCGCTCTCAAGCCTCGTTCACTGCGCTAGCTTCTCGCATCAACATGAATTGCAAACACTCATGTGATATGAGGTGGTTTAAACGGTTTAAAATAATCATTCAGAGAGCTTGGCATTTTATTTTTGAATATACAAAAATGACCGAGGTCCGGACCTCGGTGACCTCATAGCTGGCTACGGCATATTCCTTACCTAATATAGCCAATTATAGGCTATTTTCACTCAAACAAAACAGAACTCCAGATAGTTATGCTTTTACATTTAATGCATAAAAGCAAAAGAAAACGTAATGCATAATTTTAACTACAAGTTTTAATTAGGCTACAATAACTTAAACCTAAACATACCTTTGCACATGAAACAGCCAGGTGTAACCTTAAGCTCGTCGCATCAGAAAGGGCTCTGCTTATGTCTGCTTCGCGGGCATTTCACGGTGTATGCGTCACCGTCGCATTTGCGCACACAATTTGAATTCATGTTTTTGGTCTGCCAAATTGATATAATAAAGAGAACGATAAAAATACCGTTATTAACCGGTTAATTTGGAATTTCTGTTTCCGTTTCTGTTCAGAACGATTAAAATTGATTTTGTTTTCGTTTTTGTTTTTGTTCCTGTTCAATGTCATTTGTTTTCGTTTTTCGTTTTCGTTCCTTGAACCGGTTCAGAGCCCTGATTAGTATTAACTATTTTAAATACTGTATTAATGTATCTGATTACATTTTATTTTTCTAAAATTAAACTAATCATTTTGAAACATTTAAAGCAGGTAGGGTTAACAGTAGGACTCAACAATAATTACTATCAGACTTCTCGAAATCCTTCATTATTAAGATTATTAAATTGACATTTTAAAGCACAGCCACCACAAAATCAAGATTTTAGCACCTCTTCTTACTTTGAGAGCATTCTGAGGTTAAACAGATTTAAAATCAATCCAAATAGTTATAAATTCTTGAAACATTGCTGTTACATTTATTTGATTAAATATTAAATAAATGTAAATTACATAATTTATTTAAAGCAAGTTACTCCCCAACACTGCTTATGTTTTATATTATTATGTTGTAGGGCCTGATTATCTGTCTCCCAAGAGGAAAAATAAACTGAAATAAGACATTTGTGTGTTTAACCCTCTAAAAACTCATTACCATATTTATTGTGCCTGTTAAACATTTATGCATAAAGTTTTCACTACACAGCCAAACTATTGTTTTTACAAAACATGCTCACCAAGTTTGCATTTATTTGATCCAAAGTATAGCAAAAACAGTAACATTTTGCAATAGATTTCAATTACAATATTTTTAAAGGCTGTTTTCTCAAAATATTTTTCTCCTACACAGAGTTATAAATCTCCACTTTAGCAGCACTTACACACACCAAACTTTACACTTTTATTCTAGGGATATATATCCTGAAGATTTTTACAGAGGGATTTGTTCATATGTTGAATATTTACGTATAATTTGCTTACATTTTATTGCCCCAAAAATTGTTTTTTGTCTGTTCTAAGGTGTTTTCTGAATTATGGAATGACAAAAATAAGATACCCAAAATTCTCTCTGTTAAAACTGTGAAAAAGTGTAAAAAGTGGTTAGATTTTTGTACTAGACATTTATACAAATTAGCACATATTCATTAAATAATGCCTCATTTGCATATTTAACACTAACATTTTAGAAAACTTTAGCACCATTACTTCTGTTAAAAGATCCCTCAGAAATCATTCTAATATTCTGATTTGCTGCTTGAAAAACAGTTTTGCATTCAGGATTCTTTACTGAATGGAAAGTTCAAAAGAACAGCATTTATTTGAATTAACAGCTTAAGTATTAATAAAAAAAAAAAAAAACCTTACTGACCCTCAAACTTTTAACTGGTAAAATAGTAAAGAAAAATAAAGGATACAAATTAATAGACAGCAAATATTTTTTCTTTAAATGTACAACCTTTTTCATATACACAACCAGTGTATCAATTTTTTAAAGAAGTCTCTTCTGCTCACCAAGCCTGCATTTATTTGATCGAAAACACAGAAAATAAATATTGTAACCATTCTAGTATTCTGTTTTGCTGCTTACAAAAAAACTGAAAACAGCAGAGTAATTTTTTTCGGGTTTCTTTGAATAGAAAATTCAGACAAACAGCATTTATCTGAAATAGAAATCTTTAACAACATTATTTCTTCACCTTTGATCATTTTAAAATAACCCTTGCTAAATAAAAGTATTAAATTCTATAATGTTGAAAAGAAAAACCATACACAATGGTTTTAAATATTAAGAAATGTTTCTTGAACCACAAATCAGCATATTAGAATGATTTCAGAAGCATCATGTAAAACTGACGACTTGAGTAATGATGCTGAAAATGTATCTTTGGTCACAGGAATAAATTACACTTTAAAAATATAATTTAAACAATTTTTAAAATGGTAAACAATTTTAAAATTGTAATGCTTTGGCTGGACTTTGGATTAAATAAATGCAGGCTTGGTGAGAGAAAAAAAAAAGGAAAAAAAAAAAACACTTACTGGAGACAAAATCTAAATCTTACCGTTCAAAAACTTTTGGGTAGTGTAAATGCCATGACATTACAAGACTTTCTGCTCCAGTTTAACCCTTGTGCATCCAAAAAAGGTTACACATAGGTGCAAAATGGACAAAAATGTCTATGTCCAAAAACAGCCATAAAAATATATATATATATAAAAAATTCCACTTTCACTGTCGATTTAACCAGCATCTGTTCTATCAATACATACCAAACATTCATTAATTTTCAGAAATGTAACCTTTTAAATGCTGCATAATGCCATGTTTAAAAAAAAAAAAAAAAAAAAAAAAAAAAAAAAAAGTCATTTCCATAAACTAAATGCCAAGCAGACTGTTTTTTCTTTGCTTATTAGATTCTTGGATGTGTCAGTGAAGAACAACATTCATTTTGAGGCATTTCTATTTTTATGTAGTTAGATTTTTTTTTTAGTGTATATGCCGAATTTGAAAAAAAAAAAAAAAAAAAAAAAAAAAGCCACGATCTAGTAAAAGAAATGGTTCAAATTTAAAGCTATGCTGATTGAATGAATGCCTATTAGCAAACATTGCATCATTTTATATATATATATATATATATATATATATATATATATATACACACACACACACACACAATACAATTTTATAGTCAAATCGCCCAAATTTTATAGTCAAAAAAAAAAAAAAAAAAAAAAAATCTTTGGGTTTGAATGTGGACATTTGTTCTTAAGGTCCTAAATGTATTTTTGTACGGAGGGTAAAATTGATTTTTTGAAAGAAATGAGGGTGAAATATTAAAATTAATAAAAAAAAAAAACACCTGAGCCAACATTTATGCAGCTGGCATTTACCCAGGCACACTTATAACAAAAAACAAAACTGAAATGGACAAAAATGTCCATAAGGTCACACAAGGGTTAAGAAACGTTTGCCCTCGATTGGTGACAGGGACCATTAAGAGCTACAGAAAACCTGCAAAGTAGTGTCACATCCAAAATAAACATTTAATTAGTGCATAAAGCATACACAATACCTGAGAACAAAATTGAACACTCAAGAAACTTCTGATGCTCCAGTCACTCTTCAGAAAACCACACTCAATAGGCAGCACAGCAGTATTTGTAAGCGACCGTCATTTGTATACATATACAAGGGGAGTTGTGTGCTTTAAATTGGACTAGATTTATTTTTGAATTTCAAGAAACGATTTTGAAAGTCATTTGTTGAGCCAATATTTAGTAAACTTTCCAGAGTCTCAAAATACACCATCTTAAAGTGGATTGAAACATAAGGACAACTCATTTAGTAGTCACCTACACAGAACTCAAACGACACATTTCTACATTCAACGTACAAAAGCCAAACACTTCCAGAGGTTCATTAACAGGTTTTATTAAACGTAAGAAAATCAGTTTAAATCACAAGTCAACGCTTTTTACAGGCTACTTACAAGATCGCCATCAGATGAACTCGTTTAGGCAGTTTACCAGGGATAAAGAAAAAACTCGAAAGAGTCAACTTTGCTGCCCTGTAGTCAAAAATTACGTTTACACCAAAACAAAAGTAAACACTACGGCCAGACGACTCAAAAACACAACCAAACGTGCGATGCATTAATCAATCGGCGCACTTACACAAGCTTGTTGTGCACAATGAACACAAGCACCAGTCACGAAAGCATCCAACCTTGCAGTGAGTGTCTGAGCTCAGGCTTATTTGCAGGATCAGGGGAAAGGTCCGCAAAAGTTCGCCATGCTCAATTTGATCTGCTCAGCGTGCTGAATGCCCACAGACCCGACGCATGTGCAGCAGAGTTGAACTCTTCGCGGCAGTCGGACTGTCCGCGCACAAACAGCCAAACCTGTGAGACCGAGCATCAGAGTACTCTCTAGCTTTTTTAGACGCATCGGAACCGCGGAAAACTTCCTGTAATATACTGAAAGCTTAAGACAAAACAGTATAAACGCCGTACAGGAAGCAAAAGAGCGTTAGGGTTAGAAGAAGTACTCTGTACATTCCCTTACGCGGCAAGGCTTTATATAGCGCTGGTGATGTCACGATGAGGGACTCTCCCGCTGGTCTCTGATTGGCTGGTTCGCCCGCCAAACTGCTGATTGATCTCAATCACATTTGATAGGCACTAATGGTATTAATCAAATCAAATTAGACATAAACAACATAATGACATTTCGGATAGTGTCTTGAAAACACGATAAAACGATAAAATATGACATTCTGGAAGCTGAACTTTGATTATGGATGATAATTTGATTCAAAATAATGCAGATTTATTATTGGAGGAATTACTAATATTCTGCTCAGATTACTGTATGTTTTTTCAGTTGTTTTTCTCTTGAATTCTTAATGTTTTTTTTTTATTTAGTAAAATAATATCGTGCTTAACATTACCTGACGATATGTTCACATTTTTTACAACATAACATAGTCATTATTTACATCTAAACGCAAAAATGTTCATTTTTATACATAATATAGTGTTGGAGTGATGACATATTTACAGTAAAACCAAAATGTATTCAGACACCTTCAACATTTCTCACAATATCACTTTTTTCAATATAGTTTAGAAAATTGTAATACAATGAATGACAAGAACTCAGAGTTAAACTGTGTCAGAACAAATTCATCTTGATAATCACAAATGAATTACAGTCAAACCAAAATGTATTCAGACACCTTCAACATTTCTTACATTATCACAGTTTATTCGCTATAGTTTAGAAAATGGTAATAAAGAACTAAATAAGAACTCAAGAGTTTAACTGTGTCAGAACAGATTTATCTTGATAATGTTAGATAACTTTGATAGAAAGGTATGTAACAAAACATGGTCAGGTCAAAGTGTCAAATCAAATTTTTGCTCCAAAGTGTTTTATTTTATGAAGAATCTTTGGGTATAATATGTCACAGTTTAGTTCATTTTTGCTATCATCACTTACATAAATAAACTATTGTCCTGCACTAACTAATAAAACAAATCAAAAAATATCTGTTGTCTGAATAATTTTGGTTTGACTGTAGCCCTATGACAAAAACCCAGTAAGACTTTTCAGCTTGTTTGTTTTTATTGCAGAAAATAATTTCTGAGACCAGCTGAAGTTTATGATTCTAACATATTTTGTTCATCATGCTAATGGTTCCCAAATGTACACAACTTTTATGAATTTTAAAGTTTAAATACAATAGAGGGTTTTCACAATGCATCATCAATCAGCAATATTAGCAACACTGAATGTAAACAATGCCACTGAACTGAACAAAACACACATATTTAGCTGATTATTGCTGCTGAAAATGGTGAATTATTGTCATGTTTTGGGCTGTACGAATCGGTCGGACTGGGAAAAACATTTGGAGTACTACAGACTGCAAAAAATTATAACAAATCAAGGAGAAGAGTGCAAAAAACTGTCTGAGGTACGAACGGCGTTTGTGGTTGGCTAAACTGAACCAGGATTTAGTGTTTGTTCTTATCATTTCCAGTCAGGTATGTGAAATATTAGGCTAATATCTTAAATAATACTGCTCGTATGTATCTTTACCACCTATTAACTTTAGTTTGTTAAAATATTGCGCCCTTCCCTGCTTACTAAGTCCTTCTCTTTATGATTTAGCAGCTTCCACACATTTTCCTGTGGTTTAGACAGCATAAATGAGCAGAACAACGTATTCAGTAATACATTAACCGTGCAATCCATTCTGTTGTTTACATCCGAGTATTTCCACTATGGCTGTGAGTACTGACTAAATCATGACGTGTGCAAACCCTCTTTAGCCAAAAGTAAAAAGCTAAACATAATCTATAAACGAACTACAGCGTGAAAATATCTTGAGGTTGTGTTAAGGACAATGGAAGCTGCTAAAATGCTAACTCGTTTTTGGGTTATAGGCCTACAAAAATAGGTCATTAGCAGTCTGTCATAGGGTAGTGCTATAACTTTTGACAGGAGTGGAAACGTGTCCAAAGGATGTGAACACGTTGACAAAACAGCTGACAAAACATCTTTAAAAGTTGTGAGTTATGAAAATTACATGATGTAGGAGTTTTCCTCACGACCCTGTTTTCATCCCATTTAAATTCAATATGGCGTCTAACCTGAAATGTTTGAAAAACCACAGTAGGTAAACAGTAACTTAATTTTGAGCTAACTATTCCTTCAATCGTTCACATTAACAGTTATGGAAGGAGTTTCGTGTTTCCACTAGATGTCAGTAGCTCCACATTTACTGCCTCTTCCAGCAATCCTTCGTGAGATATCATTTACTGTGTTGCAGAATACACGTCCTTTCCTGTACTTGAGGGAAAGTGAGATGTCCAGCCCAGGACACCAACTAGACCACCACCGAAACTTATATTTCTGCACAGTAATTATAAATTGTTAAACGTCTTTGCTCTATTAGTACGCATTCACAGCTTTTCACAGCATAATGTGACACTATCATTACAAACACATCTAGTAGAGTGGTGAAGTCTGAACATCAAGCTCTATATTTTGACATAATCTGATTTTAGCATATCATTTGCTCTTAGCTTTTATTCAGGTGCTGAGGAAGCATTAATTGGTGGGAAGGTGAGCTGGGTATAATGCAGGCAGACAGCATATTCTGGGCCAGTGACAGTGAGTCAGCACCACAGTAGAGGGGGAGGCAGAAAGTGGGAAAGGGGGGGGGGGGGGGGGGGGTAAAGTTCTCATCGCTTACTAAAAGCTGCAACCGACAAAAGACAAAAAGAAACATGCATATAACACAATTCATTTTCAAAGAGCAAGCAATAGTTTTTTTCTCCTGTAGAAATAGTTGCAACTGCTGCAACTGATACACCTGGACACATTGCACCACACTGCAGTGAATCTCCTTGATGCTGTTGAGTTGACATTGAAGAGGCTTATGCATGTTGTTACATTCGTTGTTTGTTATACATACCTTTATGTCTGTCGCATTCATACTACTTAGTATTTAGTTGATGTTGACTGGTTTTTAGTGGCAGTGAGTGAGACATTCTTTGCAGCAGGCAGCTCTCCTGCAGGAGTTTTTACCCACTCACTCACTCATTCACGCAGGCGCCCTAAACTGCTGAATTCTCTGCTTCATGGAAGACTGCAGAAGCCTGCTGGGAGCTGCTGAGCCTTTCTGACCTGACTGTCCTTGACTGCTCTTGAGAGAATGATGGAGAGAGAGAGCGGGAGAGGGAAAGAGAACTCATAAGCACTGGCACAAAACTCTTCTCATGCTTCACAAAAAAAAAAAAAAAAAAAGGACTTTTTGTCATTATCTCAAATTTTTATCAAAGGAACATACTCAACCAGTGTGTTTCTGTGTAAAAATAATCAAATAATAATGTGATGAAATAATAATGATAATAATACAATTTTGAGGGGAAAAAATAAGATGATGGTTATACATAAATTGCTGTCACTTCAAAGTCAAGGACGTTTAAAAAGCGTGAACTGTTTCAAATGAGCTGAAAGCTCCAGCTGATGATGTGATACCTAAGAGGAGTGACTTTCATTCCTGCCAACAATGTCACAAACTGAGCGTGACGATCATGTGATCCGTGAGGAGGAGTCACACTGAACCTGAGAGGAAAGGAAATAAACTGACACGTTAATAAGCAGAAGTCAAAATAAGCATTTCATGAGTATTTATTACTGATAAAATTATACAATACATTATTGTCATAAGACATTCAGGTGATAAATGTCAGTTTTAATGTTAAGACATATTCTGTGATAAGTGCCAACTCTTAGACCTTCTAAAATGATATTTAACATGCATTTGGCAAATTTTTTTTTTCATTCAAAGCAACTTAAATGGCATCCAAGGCTCACATTTATATTTAATCAAACAGTATTTAAATATTATTTGGTGAATATCGCAGAAATCAATCTGGTTGGCTGGAAATTCATAATGTTATACAAAGATAGGAGTTGATTTAGTCAATTTTAGGAACTGTGTATATAAAACAGGTCCTAAAAATGTATGTAAAATAAAATATAATTATATATATACAAAATGTTTATATATAATATATTTGCCATATTTTGCATATATATATATATATATATATATATATATATATATATATATATATATATATATATATATATATATTACATTTGACATATTTACATATGTTACAGTAAAATTATATATATATATATGCGCAATTGCCTTATTTTACATATATTACAATAAAATTGTGTAAATGTGTATGTATATATATATATATATACATATATATATATATATATATATATATATATATATATACACACACATTTGACATTTTAAATATATATTACATTGCATAGCCTTTATATATATATATTACATTTGACATTTTAAATTTAAAATCTCTATATATATAACATTTGACATATTTTAAATAGATATATTACATTAAAAATATTTATTATAATATTTTATATATTATATATAAATATTACATAAAAATTATATTACAAAAAATTATTACAATATATGTATGTGTATATATATATATATATATATAATGTTACATTTGACATATTTTATATATATATATATATATATATAATACAAATACAAATAAAATTAAAGCTGCAAGCAGCGATGAACGGGCCCTCGCACCCGGGCTCACCGCCGACCGGTGGCTTTAGGAAAACAGCAAACGGTGGGCAGTATGCTTTTAATACAGTAAATGTAGGAAAAATAGATCGAAGTCACTTAAATGTGCCAAACTTCCTGCTGCCAGCTGGTGGCGCTATGCCTATAACTGATTATTGGCATGTAGATGTGTTCAGGCCAGCACTTTCATCAAACATATGAAGTTTGGTGCAGATTGACCTTGGTATGTTTGAGTTAGTGAAAGATATGATATATCCTACTGCCAATAGGTGGCGCTATGATAATATCTGAATATTGGCCTTTAGATGTCTTCAGGCCAGGACTTTTACCAAACATGTGAAGTTTGAGGCAGATCGGACATTTTATGGCTGAGTTATAACAACTTCTATGTTCATGGCGAAACATCAAACTTTGTCAGGCCACCAAGGACACGCCCTTTGACGAAAACTCAAGATCTTCGCAATTTAACATTTCTAAGGCCTCTAGATCAGACTGTCCAAATATAATGTTGATATCATTAAATCTCTAGTAGGAGTTTGCTACAAGTCATTTCCTGTTGCCAACAGGTGGCGCTGTGATTATAATAGAATATTTGCCTTCAGATTGGTTCAGGCCAGGACTCTTATCGAACATGTGAAGTTTGAGGCAAATCGGACATTTTATGGCTGAGTTATAACAAGTTTTATATCCATGGCGAGACCTCGAAATTTGTCAGGCCGCCACGGACACGCCCTTCAACGAAAACTCAAGATCTTCGCAATTTAACATCACTAAAGCCTTTTTATTAGACTGACCGATTTTGGTGTTGATCTGATTAAATCTCTTGGACGAGTTTGTTGCAGAGGACAGCATGACACTTCCTGTTGCCAGCAGGTGGCGCTATGAGTAAAACTGAATATGGGCATGTAGATGTCATCAGGTCAGGAGTGTTATCACACATGTAAAGTTTGGGACAGATCGGACTTTGTATGCCTGAGTTAAAGCAACTTCCTTTTTCATGGCGAAACGTCGAAATTTGCGAGGCCGCCATGGACACGCCCTCTGATGAAAACTCTAGATCTTCACAATATAACGTCACAAAGGGCTTTATACTAGACTCGGCAAATTTGCCGTTGATCCGAATAAATCTCTAGGAGGAGTTCGTTCAAGTACGACGCCTGAAAATGGCAAAAATGACACAAATTTTGTTGAGAATATTAATATTAACAGACTTCCTGTTGGGTTCCGGATTTTGCTCCAAGAGGCTTTTTTGTAGGTATTGGTGTGTTACATGTGTGTACCGATTTCCGTGCATGTACGTGAATCACAGCTGAAAGCGCACACCGCTGAAAATCTAAAGGTGGCGCTGTCGAGCCATTTTGCCACGCCCACTTCTGAAACCCATATCAGACGTAAATTTTCGCCAGGTTTGATGTGTGTGCAAAGTTTTGTGAGTTTTCGGGCATGTTTAGGTCCTCTAAAATGCGATTCATTTTGGAGAAGAATAATAATAATAATAATTAAAGCTGCAAGCAGCGATGAACGGGCCCTCGCACCCGGGCTCACCGCCGACCGATGGCTTTAGGAAAACAGCAAATGGTGGGTAGTATGCTTTTAATACAGTAAAAATAGGAGAAATATGTCAAAGTCACTTAAATGTGCCAAATTTCCTGCTGCCAGCTGGTGGCGCTATGCATATAACTGATTATTGGCATGTAGATGTGTTCAGGCCACCACTTTCATCAAACATATGAAGTTTGGTGCAGATTGACTTTGGTATGTTTGAGTTAGTGCAAGATATGATATATCCTGCTGCCAATAGGTGGCGCTATAATAATATCTGTATATTGGCCTTTCGATGTCTTCAGGCCAGGACTCTTACCAAACATGTGAAGTTTGAGGCAGATCGGACATTTTATGGCTGAATTATAACAACTTTTATGTCCATGGCGAAACATCAAACTTTGTCAGGCCGCCATGGACACGCCCTTTAACGAAAACTCAAGATCTTCACAATTTAACATCTCTAAGGCCTCGAGATCAGACTGACCAAATATAATGTTAATATCATTAAATCTCTAGGAGGAGTTTGGTACAAGTCATTTCCTGTTGCCAACAGGTGGCGCTGTGATTATAATAGAATATAGGCCTTCAGATTGGTTCAGGCCAGGACTCTTATCGAACATGTGAAGTTTGAGGCAAATCGGACATTTTATGGCTGAGTTATAACAAGATTTATATCCATGGCGAGACCACGAAATTTGCCAGGCCGCCACGGACACGCCCTTCAACGAAAACTCAAGATCTTCGCAATTTAACATCGCTAAAGCCTTTTTATTAGACTGACCGATTTTGGTGTTGATCTAATTAAATCTCCAGGAGGAATTTGTTGCAGAGTACAGCATGTCACTTCCTGGTGCCTGCAGGTGGCGCTATGAGTAAAACTGAATATGGGCATGTAGATGTCTTCAGGTCAGGAGTGTTATCACACATGTGAAGTTTGGGGCAGATCGGGCATTTTATGCCTGAGTTATAGCAACTTCCTTTTTCATGGCGAAGCATCGAAATTTGCGAGGCCGCCACGGACACGCCCTCTGATGAAAACTCTAGATCTTCGCAATTTAACGTCACAAAGGGCTTTAGATTAGACTCAGCAAATTTGGCGTTGATCCGAATAAATCTCTAGGAGGAGTTCGTTCAAGTATGACGCCTGAAAATGGCAAAAATGACACAAAATTTGCTGAGAAAATTAAAAATAACCGACTTCCTGTTGGGTGTCAAATTTTGCTCCAAGAGGCTTTTTTGTAGGTATTGGTGAGTTACATGTGTGTACCGATTTTCGTGCATGTACGTGAATCACAACTGAAAGCGCACACCGCGGAACGTGTAAAGGTGGCGCTATCGAGCCATTTTGACACACCCATCTCTGAACCCCATATCAGACGTCCATTTTCGCCAGGTTTGATGTGTGTGCAAAGTTTCATGAGTTTTCGGGTATGTTTAGGCCCTCAAAAATGCGATTCATTCCGGAGAAGAAGAATAATAATAATTAAAGCTGCAAGCAGCGATGAACGGGCCCTCGCACACGGGCTCACCGCCGACCGGTGGCTTTAGGAACACAGCAAATGGTGGGTAGTATGCTTTTAATACAGTAAAAATAGGAGAAATATGTCAAAGTCACTTAAATGTGTCAAATTTCCTGCTGCCAGCTGGTGGCGCTATGCCTATAACTGATTATTGACATGTAGATGTGTTCAGGCCACCACTTTCATCAAACATATGAAGTTTGGTGCAGATTGACCTTGGTATGTTTGAGTTAGTGAAAGATATGATATATCCTGCTGCCAACAGGTGGCGCTATGATAATATCTGAATATTGGTCTTTAGGTGTCTTCAGGCCAGGACTCTCACCAAACCTGTGAAGTTTGAGGCAGATCGGACATTTTATGGCTGAGTTATAACAACTTCTATGTCCATGGCGAAACATCAAACTTTGTCATGCAGCCACAGACACGCCCTTTAACGAAAACTCAAGATCTTCGCAATTTAACATCTTTAAGGCCTCTAGATCAGACTGACCAAATATAATGTTGATATCATTAAATCTCTAGGAGGAGTTTGCTACAAGTCATTTCCTGTTGCCAACAGGTGGCGCTGTGATTATAATAGAATATTGGCCTTCAGATGTGTTCAGGCCATGACTCTTATCAAATATGTGAAGTTTGAGGCAAATCGGACATTTTATGGCTGAGTTATAACAAGTTTTATATCCATGGCGAGACCTCGAAATTTGCCAGGCTGCCACGGACACGCCCTTCAACGAAAACTCAAGATCTTCGCAATTTAACATCGCTAAAGCCTTTTTATTAGACTGACCGATTTTGGTGTTGATCTGATAAAATCTCTTGGAGGAGTTTGTTGCAGAGTAGAGCATGACACTTCCTGTTGCCAGCAGGTGGCGCTATGAGTAAAACTGAATATGGGCATGTAGATGTCATCAGGTCAGGAGTGTTATCACACATGTGAAGTTTGGGACAGATTGGACATTGTATGCCTGAGTTATAGCAACTTCCTTTTTCATGGCGAAACATCGAAATTTGCGAGGCCGCCATGGACACGCCCTCCGATGAAAACTCTAGATCTTCACAATTTAACGTCACAAAGGGCTTTAGACGAGACTCTGCAAATTTGGCGTTGATCCGAATAAATCTCTAGGAGGAGTTCGTTCAAGTACGACGCCTGAAAATGGCAAAAATGACACAAATTTTGTTGAGAATATTAATATTAACCGACTTCCTGTTGGGTTCCGGATTTTGCTCCAAGAGGCTTTTTTGTAGGTATTGGTGTGTTACATGTGTGTACCGATTTCCGTGCATGTACGTGAATCACAGCTGAAAGCGCACACCGCGGAACGTGTAAAGGTGGCGCTGTCGAGCCATTTTGCCACACCCACTTCTGAAACCCAAATCAGACGTAAATTTTCACCAGGTCTGATGTGTGTGCGAAGTTTCATGAGTTTTCGGGTATGTCTAAGCCCTCAAAAATGCGATTCATTTTGGAGAAGAATAATAATAATAATAATAATAATAATTAAAGCTGCAAGCAGCGATGAACGGGCCCTCGCACACGGGCTCACCGCCGACCGGTGGCTTTAGGAACACAGCAAACGGTGGGCAGTATGCTTTTAATACAGTAAATGTAGGAAAAATACATCAAAGTCACTTAAATGTGCCAAACTTCCTGCTGCCAGCTGGTGGCGCTATGCCTATAACTGATTATTGACATGTAGATGTGTTCAGGCCAGCACTTTGATCAAACATATGAAGTTTGGTGCAGATTGACCTTGGTATGTGTGAGTTAGTGCAAGATATGATATATCCTGCTGCCAATAGGTGGCGCTATAATAATATATGTATATTGGCCTTTAGATGTCTTCAGGCCAGGACTTTTACCAAACATGTGAAGTTTGAGGCAGATCGGACATTTTATGGCTGAGTTATAACAACTTTTATGTCCATGGCGAAACATCAAACTTTGTCAGGCCGCCATGGACACGCCCTTTAACGAAAACTCAAGATCTTCACAATTTAACATCTCTAAGGCCTCGAGATCAGACTGACCAAATATAATGTTGATATCATTAAATCTCTAGGAGGAGTTTGGTACAAGTCATTTCCTATTGCCAACAGGTGGCGCTGTGATTATAATAGAATATAGGCCTTCAGATTGGTTCAGGCCAGGACTCTTATCGAACATGTAAAGTTTGAGGCAAATCGGACATTTTATGGCTGAGTTATAACAAGTTTTATATCCATGGCGAGACCACGAAATTTGTCAGGCCGCCACGGACACACCCTTCAACGAAAACTCAAGATCTTCGCAATTTAACATCGCTAAAGCCTTTTTATTAGACTGACCGATTTTGGTGTTGATCTGATTAAATCTTTTGGAGGAGTTTGTTGCAGAGTACAGCATGACACTTCCTGTTGCCAGCAGGTGGCGCTATGAGTATAACTGAATATGGACATATAGATGTCATCAGGTCAGGAGTGTTATCACACATGTGAAGTTTGGGGCAGATCGGGCATTTTATGCCTGAGTTATAGCAACTTCCTTTTTCATGGCGAAGCATCGAAATTTGCCAGGCCGCCACGGACACGCCCTCCGATGAAAACTCTAGATCTTCGCAATTTAACGTCACAAAGGGCTTTAGATTAGACTCACCAAATTTGCCGTTGATCCGAATAAATCTCTAGGAGGAGTTCGTTCAAGTATGACGCCTGAAAATGGCAAAAATTACACAAATTTTGCTAAGAAAATTAAAAATAACCGACTTCCTGTTGGGTGTCAAATTTTGCTCCAAGAGGCTTTTTTGTAGGTATTGGTGAGCTACATGTGTGTACCGATTTTCGTGCATGTACGTGAATCACAACTGAAAGCGCACACCGCGGAACGTGTAAAGGTGGCGCTATCGAGCCATTTTGCCACACCCACTTCTGCAACCCATATCAGACGTAAATTTTCGCCAGGTCTGATGTGTGTGCGAAGTTTCATGAGTTTTCGGGTATGTCTAAGCCCTCAAAAATGCGATTCATTTTGGAGAATAATAATAATAATTAAAGCTGCGAGCAGCGATGAACGGGCCCTCGCACCCGGGCTCACCGCCGGGCTCATGCCTATAACTGATTATTGGCATGTAGATGTGTTCAGGCCAGCACTATTATCAAACATATGAAGTTTGGTGCAGATTGACCTTGGTATGTTTGAGTTAGTGAAATATATGAGATATCCTGCTGCCAACAGGTGGCGCTATGATAATATCTGAATATTGGTCTTTAGGTGTCTTCAGGCCAGGACTCTTACCAAACCTGTGAATTTTGTGGCAGATCAGACATTTTCAGGCTAAGTTATAACCACTTCTATGTCTATGCAGAAACATCAAACTTTGTCAGGCCACCACGGACATGCCCTTTAATGAAAACTCAAGATCTTCACAATTTAACATCTCTAAGGCCTCAAGATCAGACTGACCAAATATAATGTTGATTTAACTAAATGCAATCAATGCAAGGACTTCAGATAAATGCCAACTGTGAACCAGTATGCTACAAATTCCCTATTTTCTGAAGATGATGATAAGAACATGATTCATGATGATAACAAAATGTTATTATTGCTTCCTTTACATCCACCACTTCTGCTTAAATGTCATTGTTACCTATCTGTACAATTTTTGTGTGGATATGGCTTTGCTGGTGACTCCTGTTATAAGACATCACTCTTAAGTGATACATAACTAAGAATCAATAAGGAAGACGGTGCCCAGTTGGCACATGCATTTACAGTAACCCTCTGCTAGTTTGGATTTTAAGTTTACAGAATTGAAAGGGTTACACTTTAAAATCAACACACAGACACATACAAACAAAATATAAAATGTTGCCATCCAGTTTCATTTGTTAAAATTAACTATATTAGTTAACATGACCAATAAATAAATAGCATTTATTAATGTTAATTAATATTAAGCTAAAAAAAAGTATTCATATAAAGTTTATGTACTGTGAATTAACATGAACATGAACACAGTTCATGTGGGTGTACAGCAATACACAATAAAGTGCTCTATAAACGCTTCATTCTTTCAAAATATCTTTAAAAATCAAGTTGAGTATTTTAACGGGGTGATACATATATATATAACTGATCTTAAAATTATGGTTTTCAGATGTTTTGAAGAGATAACAGTAACTTTTAAGGTGTATGGTGACCCATACAAGGAATTTGTGCTCTGCATTTAACCCATCCAAGTGCACACACACAGTAGTGAACACACACACACCGTGAACACACACCCGGAGCAGTGGGCAGCCATTGCTGCGGCGCCCGGGGAGCAGTTGGGGGATCGGTGCCTTGCTCAAGGGACTCACCTCAGTTGTGGTATTGAGGGTGGAGAGAGTGCTGTACATTCACTCCCCCCACCTACAATCCCTGCCAGACCTGAGACTCGAACCTGCAACCTTTGGGTTACAAGTCCGAATCTCTAACCATTAGGCCACGGCTGCCCCAAGTTTGTTTTGTTTTAACGTTTGTTTTGTTGTCAAAGTTTGTCTTAATTTTTTATTATTATTATTTTATATTCAATAAATAACACTATGTAAATATTGTCTATGAAGATAAATTGATCATGCTAAAAAGTTGTATTTTTTTTAAATCTTTTGCTATGTGACTGAATAGGACAAGTTCATGGTACAGTTAAGTAAAAAATAAATAAAAAACAACAACTGCAAAATACGAACAATGAAAGACTTAGTGACCCTTTATATTTTCTCAAAATATCAGACTCTCAAAGATCAGACATATTTATGTAATTACACTACATACAGTATGTGCATTTTGTTCAAAGATGGTCTGTAGGATGGCTCTCTACTCTGTCACCCTCTCTGCCTCTCACCCCTCCCCCCTGCAATAATGAGCTTCTCTGTGCCTGACTGAACGCACATACATACTGTAGAGACATTCACCAGAGTGACAGCAGGTTTCTGAGTTATTTTTTTAATTTTCTTTAATTCATTGAAGCTTATATAAAATTAATATTTCCAGCACTTGCTCAGAATGATTAGATCTCTGTGTGAAAAAAGTTTTAAAGAGTTTGGATGCTGCACTTTAAAGATATAAAAAATTAGGGTTATGTTTTTTACTACATCTTTAAAAAATCACCACGTCAACACCGTTCGAGATATCCAAAATCCGCTCGCAATTTAACATCTTCAGAATCTTCTCTTCATGTTAAAAAAGTTTGGTGTGAACAGCTGGTTGTTCTTAGGAGTAGTGTGAATTTGTTTACTACCTGATTTTTCAAAAAATCCACCTTCAAATCAAAATAGCCGGCTTTCTGTTGGTCTTAGCTAATGAGTTCGATTTAGAAAGTTGTCCAGATTGATGAGAACAATATAAGTACAGAGTTTGGTGACTGTAGGAAAAACTAACCCCCCAACTTTTGACAAAAGATGGCGCTATAGAGTGCCTGCTCCACGCCCATTTATGACCTTTTGCCAGTGTCTAACTATCATTAATATTGATGTGTGTGTTGAGTTTCATGAAATTCTAAGCATGTTATCTGCCTCGAAAAGACAGGAATCTAATTTTAAAGTTTGACATGTTGCCATGGCAACAGCATTCGATTTATCATCGACCCCTTTACATATTCTTATCGGCCGTGTTTTGACATGATTTTGATGAAGTTTAAAGAAAATCGAGTAAAATTAAGAGGCTGATTTCAAAGCATTTTGAAAATGACACGTTTCCTGCTGCCAGTTGGTGGCGCTATAACTTTGACTCATAATAGTCACATTTATGGAATCGGCATCATACAACGAACAAACTGGTGAAGTTTCATCAGAATCAGGCAATGTGTGCAACAGTTATTAGACACTTCCTGTTTCTCATTTCTCGCCATAACTTTGTCGCCTTGCCACGGCCAAACCGTTCGAGATATCAAAAATCTCCTCGCAATTTAGCGTCCCCAATGTCTTGAGATCATGCTGACCGAGTTTGGTGACAATCCCATGGAATTCCTGGGAGGAGTACGTTAAATTCCAGAGCATGCGCTTTTTAAACAGCCCTAAATATCTCACTTCCTGTTGCGTGGAGCCCATGACATAGAGTACAAAAGTTGTTCAGCTTGATGAGTTCTATATGTGTACCGAGTTTCATATCAATACGCGCAAGTATGTGTGCGCAGTACATCAAGTTTTCAAACTGTGTTCCAGGGGGCGCTGTAGAGGCCCTGAACCACGCCCGGGTCCCAGCCTCTGTGGCGTCCGGACGACGGCAGATTCCGACGTGTGTGCAAATTTTCAAGAGTTTTTGAGTATGTTAAGGCCCCCAAAAGTGCCCCAACGGTTGAAAAAAAATAAAAATAAAAAAAAAAAAAAAAAAACAAATAAGAATCCTTAGAAGAACAATAGGGCCTTCGCCCTTTTGGGCTCGGGCCCTAATAATAATAATAAACGAAGCAGATCCAATAGGGTCCTCACACCATCGGTGCTCGGGCCCTAATTAAAGCTGCAAGCAGCGATGTACGGGCCCTCGCACATGGGCTCACCACCGACCGGTAAGTAAAAATAGGAGAAATATGTCAAAGTCACTTAAAAGTGCCAAATTTCCTGCTGCCAGCTGGTGGCGCTATGCCTATAACTAATTATTGGCATTTAGATGTGTTCAGGCCAGCACTTTTATCAAACATATGAAGTTTGGTGCAGATTGACCTTGGTATGTTTGAGTTAGTGAAAGATATGATATATCCTGCTGCCAACAAGTGGCGCTATGATAATATCTGAATATTAGTCTTTAGGTGTCTTCTATGTCCATGGTGAAACATCAAACTTTGTCATGCCGCCACAGACACGCCCTTTAACGAAAACTCAAGATCTTCACAATTTAACATCTCTAAGGCCTCTAGATCAGAATGGCCAAATATAATGTTGACATCATTAAATCTCTAGGAGGAGTTTGATACAAGTCATTTCCTGTTGCCAACAGGTGGCGCTGTGATTATAATAGAATATTGGCCTTCAGATGTGTTCAGGCCAGGACTCTTATCGAATATGTGAAGTTTGAGGCAAATCGGACATTTTATGGCTGAGTTATAACAAGTTTTATATCCATGGCGAGACCTCGAAATTTGTCAGGCCGCCACGGACACGCCCTTTACCGAAAACTCAAGATCTTCACAATTTAACATCGCTACGGCCTTTATATTAGACTGACCAATTTTGGTGTTGATCTGAATAAATCTCTAGGAGGAGTTGGTTGTAGAGTACAGCATGACACTTCCTGTTGCCTGCAGGTGGCGCTATGACTATAACTGAATATGGGCATCTAGATGTCTTCAGGTCAGGAGTGTTATCACACATGTGAAGTTTGGGACAGATAGGACATTGTATGCCTGAGTTATAGCAACTTCCTTTTTCATGGCGAAACATCGAAATTTGCGAGGCCGCCACGGACACGCCCTCCGATGAAAACTCTAGATCTTCACAATTTAACGTCACAAAGGGCTTTAGACTAGACTCTGCAAATTTGGCGTTGATCCGAATAAATCTGTAGGAGGAGTTCGTTCAAGTACGACACCTGAAAAAGGCAAAAATGACACAAATTTTGCTGAGAATATTAATATTAACCGACTTCCTGTTGGGTTCCGGATTTTGTTCCAAGAGGCTTTTTTGTAGGTATTGGTGAGTTACATGTGTGTACCGATTTCGGTGCATGTACGTGAATCACAGCTGAAAGCGCACACCGCTGAACGTCTAAAGGTGGCGCTGTCGAGCCATTTTGCCACACCCACTTCTGAAACCCAAATCAGACGTAAATTTTCGCCAGGTTTGATGTGTGTGCAAAGTTTTGTGAGTTTTCGGGAATGTTTAGGTCCTCTAAAATGCGATTCACTTTGGAGAAGAAGAAGAATAATAATAATAATAATAATAAACGGAGCAGATTCAATAGGGTCCTCACACCATCGGTGCTCGGGCCCTAATAATAATAATAATTAAAGCTGCAAGCAGCGATGAACGGGCCCTCGCACACGGGCTCACCGCCGACCAGTGGCTTTAGGAACACAGCAAACGGTGGGCAGTATGCTTTTAATACAGTAAATGTAGGAAAAATAGATCAAAGTCACTTAAATGTGCCAAATTACCTGCTGCCAGCTGGTGGCGCTATGCATATAACTGATTATTGGCATGTAGATGTGTTCAGGCCACCACTTTCATCAATCATATGAAGTTTGGTGCAGATTGACCTTGGTATGTTTGAGTTAGTGAAAGACACGATATATCCTGCTGCCAACAGGTGGCACTATGATAATATCTGAATATTGGCCTTTAGGTGTCTTCAGGCCAGGACTCTTACCAAACCTGTGAAGTTTGAGGCAGATCGGACATTTTATGGCTGAGTTATAACTACTTATATGTCCATGGCGAAACATCAAACTTTGTCATGCCGCCACAGACACGCCCTTTAACGAAAACTCAAGATCTTCACAATTTAACATCTCTAAGGCCTCTAGATCAGAATGGCCAAATATAATGTTGACTTCATTAAATCTCTAGGAGGAGTTTGATACAAGTCATTTCCTGTTGCCAACAGGTGGCGCTGTGATTATAATAGAATATTGGCCTTCAGATGTGTTCAGGCCAGGACTCTTATCGAATATGTGAAGTTTGAGGCAAATCGGACATTTTATGGCTGAGTTATAACAAGTTTTATATCCATGGCGAGACCTCGAAATTTGTCAGGCCGCCACGGACACGCCCTTTACCGAAAACTCAAGATCTTCACAATTTAACATCGCTACGGCCTTTATATTAGACTGACCGATTTTGGTGTTGATCTGAATAAATCTCTAGGAGGAGTTGGTTGTAGAGTACAGCATGACACTTCTTGTTGCCTGCAGGTGGCGCTATGACTATAACTGAATATGGGCATCTAGATATCTTCAGGTCAGGAGTGTTATCACACATGTGAAGTTTGGGACAGATAGGTCATTGTATGCCTGAGTTATAGCAACTTCCTTTTTCATGGCGAAACATCGAAATTTGCGAGGCCGCCACGGACACGCCCTCCGATGAAAACTCTAGATATTCACAATTTAACGTCACAAAGGGCTTTAGACTAGACTCTGCAAATTTGGCGTTGATCCGAATAAATCTGTAGGAGGAGTTCGTTCAAGTACGACGCCTGAAAAAGGCAAAAATGACACAAATTTTGCTGAGAATATTAATATTAACCGACTTCCTGTTGGGTTCCGGATTTTGTTCCAAGAGGCTTTTTTGTAGGTATTGGTGAGTTACATGTGTGTACCGATTTCGGTGCATGTACGTGAATCACAGCTGAAAGCGCACACCGCTGAACGTCTAAAGGTGGCGCTGTCGAGCCATTTTGCCACACCCACTTCTGAAACCCAAATCAGACGTAAATTTTCGCCAGGTTTGATGTGTGTGCAAAGTTTTGTGAGTTTTCGGGAATGTTTAAGTCCTCTAAAATGCGATTTACTTTGGAGAAGAATAATAATAATAATTAAAGCTGCAAGCAGCGATGAACGGGCCCTCGCACACGGGCTCACCGCCGACCGGTGGCTTTAGGAACACAGCAAATGGTGGGTAGTATGCTTTTAATACAGTAAAAATATGAGAAATATGTCAAAGTCACTTAAATGTGCCAAATTTCCTGCTGCCAGCTGGTGGCGCTATGCCTATAACTGATTATTGGCATGTAGATGTGTTCAGGCCACCACTTTCATCAAACATATGAAGTTTGGTGCAGATTGACCTTGGTATGTTTGAGTTAGTGAAATATATGATATATCCTGCTGCCAACAGGTGGCGCTATGATAATATCTGAATATTGGCCTTTAGGTGTCTTCAGGCCAGGACTCTTACCAAACATGTGAAGTTTGAGGCAGATCGGACATTTTATGGCTGAGTTATAACAACTTTTATGTCCATGGCGAAACATCAAACTTTGTCAGGCCGCCACGGACACGCCCTTTAACGAAAACTCAAGATCTTCACAATTTAACATCTCTAAGGCCTCGAGATCAGACTGACCAAATATAATGTTGATATCATTAAATCTCTAGGAGGAGTTTGGTACAAGTCATTTCCTATTGCCAACAGATGGCGCTGTGATTATAATAGAATATAGGCCTTCAGATTGGTTCAGGCCAGGACTCTTATCGAACATGTGAAGTTTGAGGCAAATCGGACATTTTATGGCTGAGTTATAACAAGTTTTATATCCATGGCGAGACCACGAAATTTGCCAGGTCGCCACGGACACACCCTTCAACGAAAACTCAAGATCTTCGCAATTTAACATCATTAAGGCCTTTATATTAGACTGACAGATTTTGGTGTTGATCTGATTAAATCTTTTGGAGGAGTTTGTTGCAGAGTACAGCATGACACTTCCTGGTGCCAGCAGGTGGCGCTATGAGTAAAACTGAATATGGGCATGTAGATGTCATCAGGTCAGGAGTGTTATCACACATGTGAAGTTTGGGGCAGATCGGGCATTTTATGCCTGAGTTATAGCAACTTCCTTTTTCATGGCGAAGCATCGAAATTTGCCAGGCCGCCACGGACACGCCCTCTGATGAAAACTCTAGATCTTCGCAATTTAACGTCACAAAGGGCTTTAGATTAGACTCACCAAATTTGCCGTTGATCCGAATAAATCTCTAGGAGGAGTTCGTTCAAGTATGACGCCTGAAAATGGCAAAAATTACACAAATTTTGCTAAGAAAATTAAAAATAACCGACTTCCTGTTGGGTGTCAAATTTTGCTCCAAGAGGCTTTTTTGTAGGTATTGGTGAGCTAGATGTGTGTACCGATTTTCGTGCATGTACGTGAATCACAACTGAAAGCGCACACCGCGGAACGTGTAAAGGTGGCGCTATCGAGCCATTTTGCCACACCCACTTCTGCAACCCATATCAGACGTAAATTTTCGCCAGGTCTGATGTGTGTGCGAAGTTTCATGAGTTTTCGGGTATGTCTAAGCCCTCAAAAATGCGATTCATTTTGGAGAAGAATAATAATAATAATAATAATAATAAACGAAGCAGATCCAATAGGGTCCTCACACCATCGGTGCTCGGGCCCTAATAATAATAATTAAAGCTGCAAGCAGCGATGAACGGGCCCTCGCACCCGGGCTCACCGCCGACCGGTGGCTTTAGAAAAACAGCAAATGGTGGGTAGTATGCTTTTAATACATTAAAAATAGGAGAAATATGTCAAAGTCACTTAAATGTGCCAAATTTCCTGCTGCCAGCTGGTGGCGCTATGCATATAACTGATTATTGGCATGTAGATGTGTTCAGGCCACCACTTTCATCAAACATATGAAGTTTGGTGCAAATTGACCTTGGTATGTTTGAGTTAGTGAAAGATATGATATATCCTGCTGCCAACAGGTGGCGCTATGATAATATCTGAATATTGGCCTTTAGGTGTCTTCAGGCCAGGACTCTTACCAAACCTGTGAAGTTTGAGGCAGATCGAACATTTTATGGCTGAGTTATAACAACTTCTATGTCCATGGCGAAACATCAAACTTTGTCAGGCCGCCACAGACACGCCCTTTAACGAAAACTCAAGATCTTCGCAATTTAACATCTTTAAGGCCTCTAGATCAGAATGACCAAATATAATGTTAATATCATTAAATCTCTAAGAGGAGTTTGATACAAGTCATTTCCTGTTGCCAACAGGTGGCGCTGTGATTATAATAGAATGTTGGCCTTGAGATGTGTTCAGGCCAGGACTCTTATCGAATATGTGAAGTTTGAGGCAAATCGGACATTTTATGGCTGAGTTATAACAAGTTTTATATCCATGGCGAGACCTCGAAATTTGTCAGGCCGCCACGGACACGCCCTTTACCGAAAACTCAAGATCTTTACAATTTAACATCGCTAAGGCCTTTATATTAGACTGACCGATTTTGGAGTTGATCTGTATAAATCTCTAGGAGGAGTTGGTTGTAGAGTACAGCATGACACTTCCTGTTGCCTGCAGGTGGCGCTATGACTATAACTGAATATGGGCATGTAGATGTCTTCAGGTCAGGAGTGTTATCACACATGTGAAGTTTGGGACAGATCGGACATTTTATGCCTAAGTTATAGCAACTTCCTTTTTCATGGCGAAACATCGAAATTTGTGAGGCCGCCACGGACACGCCCTCCGATGAAAACTCTAGATCTTCACAATTTAACGTCACAAAGGGCTTTAGATTAGACTCACCAAATTTGGTGTAGATCGGAATAAATCTCTAGGAGGAGTTCGTTCAAGTATGACACCTGAAAATGGCAAAAATTACACAAATTTTGCTGAGAAAATTAATAATAACCGACTTCCTGTTGGGTTTCGGATTTTATCTCAAGAGGCTTTTTTGTAGGTATTGGTGTGTTACATGTGTGTACCGATTTTTGTGCATGTACGATAATCACAGCTGAATGCGCACACCGTGGAACGTGTAAAGGTGGCGCTATTGAGCCATTTTGCCACACCCACTTCTGCAACCCATATCA
Organism: Garra rufa; assembly: GCF_049309525.1. Lineage (NCBI taxonomy): Eukaryota > Metazoa > Chordata > Actinopteri > Cypriniformes > Cyprinidae > Garra > Garra rufa. The sequence continues at coordinate 21,542,006 of NC_133385.1, read as the reverse complement.
GACGTCCATTTTCGCCAGGTCTGATGTGTGTGCAAAGTTTCGTTAGTTTTCGGGTATGTTTAGGCCCTCAAAAATGCGATTCATTCCGGATAAGAAGAATAATAATAATAATTAAAGCTGCAAGCAGCAATGAACGGGCCCTCGCACATGGGCTCACCACCGACCGGTGGCCTTAAGAACACAGCAAATGGTGGGTAGTATGCTTTTAATACAGTAAAAATAGGAGAAATATGTCAAAGTCACTTAAATATGCCAAATTTCCTGCTGCCAGCTGGTGGCGTTATGCCTATAACTGATTATTGGCATGTAGATGTGTTCAGGCCACCACTTTCATCAAACATATGAAGTTTGGTGCAGATTGACCTTGGTATGTTTGAGTTAGTGAAAGATATGATATATCCTACTGCCAACAGGTGGCGCTATGATAATATCTGAATATTGGCCTTTAGGTGTCTTCAGGCCAGGACTCTTACCAAACCTGTGAAGTTTGAGGCAGATCGGACATTTTATGGCTGAGTTATAACAACTTATATGTCCATGGCGAAACATCAAACTTTGTCACGCCGCCACAGACACGCCCTTTAACGAAAACTCAAGATCTTCGCAATTTAACATCTCTAAGGCCTCTAGATCAGACTGACCAAATATAATGTTGATATCATTAAGTCTCTAGGAGGAGTTTGATACAAGTCATTTCCTGTTGCCAACAGGTGGCGCTGTGATTATAATAGAATATTGGCCTTCAGATGTGTTCAGGCCAGGACTCTTATCGAATATGTGAAGTTTGAGGCAAATCGGACATTTTATGGCTGAGTTATAACAAGTTTTATATCCATGGCGAGACCTCGAAATTTGTCAGGCCGCCACGGACACGCCCTTCAACGAAAACTCAAGATCTTCGCAATTTAACATCACTAAAGCCTTTTTATTAGACTGACCGATTTTTGTGTTGATCTGATAAAATCTCTTGGAGGAGTTTGTTGCAGAGTACAGCATGACACTTCCTGTTGCCAGCAGGTGGCGCTATGAGTAAAACTGAATATGGGCATGTAGATGTCATCAGGTCAGGAGTGTTATCACACATGTGAAGTTTGGGACGGATCGGACATTGTATGCCTGAGTTATAGCAACTTCCTTTTTCATGGCGAAACATCGAAATTTGCGAGGCCGCCACGGACACGCCCTTCGATGAAAACTCTAGATCTTCACAATTTAACGTCACAAAGGGCTTTAGATTAGACTCACCAAATTTGCTGTTGATCGGAGTAAATCTCTAGGAGGAGTTCGTTCAAGTACGACGCCTGAAAATGGCAAAAATGACACAAATTTTGCTAAGAAAATTAATAATAACCGACTTCCTGTTGGGTCTCGGATTTTGTCCCAGGAGGCTTTTTTGTAGGTATTGGTGAGCTACATGTGTGTACCGATTTTCATGCATGTACGTGAATCATAGCTGAAAGCGCACACCGCGGAACGTGTAAAGGTGGCGCTATCGAGCCGTTTTGCCACACCCATCTCTGAAACCCATATCAGACATCCATTTTCGCCAGGTTTGATGTGTGTGCAAAGTTTCATGAGTTTTCGGGTATGTTTAGGCCCTCAAAAATGCGATTCATTCCGGAGAAGAAGAATAATAATAATAAGAAACGGAGCAGATCCAATAGGGTCCTCACACCATCGGTGCTCGGGCCCTAATAAGAAACGGAGCAGATCCAATAGGGTCCTCACACCATCGGTGCTCGGGCCCTAATTAAAGCTGCAAGCAGCGATGAACGGGCCCTCGCACCCGGGCTCACCGCTGACCAGTGGCTTTAGGAAAACAGCAAACGGTGGACAGTATGCTTTTAATACAGTAAAAATAGTAGAAATATGTCAAAGTCACTTAAATGTGCCAAATTTCCCGCTGCCAGCTGGTGGCGCTATGCCTATAACTGATTATTGCCATGTAGATGTGTTCAGGCCACCACTTTCATCAAACACATGAAGTTTGGTGCAGATTGACCTTGGTATGTTTGAGTTAGTGAAAGATATGATATATCCTGCTGCCAACAGGTGGCGTTATGATAATATCTGAATATTGGCCTTTAGGTGTCTTCAGGCCAGGACTCTTAACAAACCTGTGAAGTTTGAGGCAGATCGGACATTTTATGGCTGAGTTATAACAACTTCTATGTCCATGGCAAAACATCAAACTTTGTCACGCCGCCACAGACACGCCCTTTACTGAAGACTCAAGATCTTCGCAATTTAACATCTCTAAGGCCTCTAGATCAGACTGACCAAATATAATGTTGATATCATTAAATCTCTAGGAGGAGTTTGATACAAGTCATTTCCTGTTGCCAACAGGTGGCGCTGTGATTATAATAGAATATTGGCCTTCAGATGTGTTCAGGCCAGGACTCTTATCGAATATGTGAAGTTTGAGGCAAATCGGACATTTTATGGCTGAGTTATAACAACTTCTATGTCCATGGCAAAACATCAAACTTTGTCAGGCCGCCACGGACACGCCCTTTACCGAAAACTCAAGATCTTCACAATTTAACATCACTAAGGCCTTTATATTAGACTGACCGATTTTGGAGTTGATCTGTATAAATCTGTAGGAGGAGTTGGTTGTAGAGTACAGCATGACACTTCCTGTTGCCTGCAGGTGGCGCTATGACTATAACTGAATATGGTCACGTAGATGACTTCAGGTCAGGAGTGTTATCACACATGTGAAGTTTGGTAAAGATCGGACATTTTATGCCTAAGTTATAGCAACTTCCTTTTTCATGGCGAAACATCGAAATTTGCGAGGCCGCCACGGACACGCCCTCCGATGAAAACTCTAGATCTTCACAATTTAACGTCACAAAGGGCTTTAGATTAGACTCACCAAATTTGGTGTTGATCGGAATAAATCTCTAGGAGGAGTTCGTTCAAGTATGACACCTGAAAATGGCAAAAATGACACAAATTTTGCTGAGAAAATTAATAATAACCGACTTCCTGTTGGGTTTCGGATTTTATCTCAAGAGGCTTTTTTGTAGGTATTGGTGTGCTACATGTGTGTACCGATTTTTGTGCATGTACGATAATCACAGCTGAATGCGCACACCGCGGAACGTGTAAAGGTGGCGCTATTGAGCCATTTTGCCACACCCACTTCTGCAACCCATATCAGACGTCCATTTTCGCCAGGTCTGATGTGTGTGCGAAGTTTCGTTAGTTTTCGGGTATGTCTAGGCCCTCAAAAATGCGATTCATTCCGGATAAGAAGAATAATAATAATAATAATAATTAAAGCTGCAAGCAGCGATGGTAGGGCCCTCGCACTCGGGCTCACCGCCGATCGGTGGCGAATGGTGGGCACTATGCTATTAACACAGAAAATGTAGGAGGAATATGTCAAAGTCATTGATATGTGCCAATCTTCCTTCTGCCAGCTGGTGGCGCTATGCCTATAACTGAATATTGGCATGCAGATGTGTTCAGGCCAGTGCTTTTATCAAACATATGAAGTTTGGTGAAGCTTGAACATGGCATGCTTGAGTGTAAGTCATGACATATCCTTCTGCCAACAGGTGGCGCTATTACAAAATATTGGCTTTTAGATGTCTTCAGGCCAGGACTATTGGCAAACATGTCAAGTTTGGTGCAAATTGTACATTGCATGCTTAAGTTAGTGTAAAACAAGTAATTTGCTGTTGCCAGCTGGTGGCGCTATGACTATAACTGAATATTGGCATGTAAATGTATTCAGGCCAAGACTCTTATCAAACATATTAAGTTTGGGGCTGATTGGACATTGCATGCCTGAGTTACAGTAACTTCCTGTTTCATTGCATTAAGAGTATGCTTTAACACTTAGCTAAATGTTGCTAACATGTTTCTAGCATGTTGCTACCCTATTTAACACTTGTTGATATTTTTAAAATGTTGCTTGGCATCCACAACAGTATTAAACATGTGACATCCTGTTGCCAGCAGGTGGCACTATCACTATAACTGAATATGGGCATGGGCTTGTGTTCAGACCAGGACTCTTATCAAACATATTAAGCTTGGGTCAGATTGGACATTGTATGCATGAGTTACACTTATTATTCTTTGTATTAATATCATGCTTTAGCTCTCAGCTAAGTGTTGCTAGCATGTTTTAACATGATTCTAGCATGATGCTAGCCTATTTAAAACTTGCTGATGCTTTTTATTATGTTGCTAGGAGTCCGTAACACCATTAAACGTCACTTCCTGTTGTCAGCAGGTGGCGCTGTGACTATAACTGAATATGGGCATGTATATATCTTCAGGCCAGGAGTCTTATCAAACATGTGAAGTTTGGGGCTGATTGGACATTGCATGTCTGAGTTACAGTAACTTCCTGTTTTATGTCTTTAACAACATGCTTTAGCACTAAGTAAGTGTTGCTAGCATGTTTGAGTACGTTTTAAACTAGTTTAGCACTCAATGGCTTTTTTAGTGTGTTGCTAATAGTTTGTCACAGTGTTAAACATGTCACTTCCTGTTGACAGTAGGTGGCGCTATAACTGAATATTGGCATGTAGATATCTTCAGGCCAGAACTGTTATCAAACATGTGAAGTTTGGGGCTGATTGGACATTGCATGCCTGAGTTAGAGTAACTTCCTGTTTCATTGCATTAAGAGTATGCTTTAACACTTAGCTAAATGTTGCTAACATGTCATAGCATGTTTCTAGCATGTTGCTACCCTGTTTAACAGTTGTTGAATTTTTTTAAAATGTTGCTAGGCATCCACAACAGTATTAAACATGTGGCTTCCTGTTACCAGCTGGTGGCGCTATGACTATAACTGAATACGGGCATTGGCGTGTGTTTAGGCCAGGATTCTTATCAAACATGTTAAGTTTGGGGCTGATTGGACATTGTATGCCTGAGTTAGAGTAACTTCCTGTTTCATTGTATTATTAGCATGCTTTAGCATATTAGCTAAGTGTTGCTAGCATGCTTTATTATTTTTGTAGCATGTTGAAAATTAAGTTTGGGTCAGATTCAACATTATATACATGAGTTACAGCAATTTCCTTTTGTATTTGTATTAATAGCATGCTTTAGCTCTTAGCTAAGTGTTGCTAGCATGTTTTAGCATGTTTGTAGCATGTTGCTAGCCTATTTAAGACTTGTTAACGCTTTTCAATATGTTTCTAGGAGTCCTTAACAGTGTTAAACATGTCATTTCCTGTTGTCAGCAGGTGGCGCTATGACTATAACTGAATATGGGCACTGACGTGTGTTCAGGACCGGACTGTCATCAAACATGTGAAGTTTGAGGCAGATCGGACATCGTATGCCTGAGTTATAGCAACTTCCTTTTTCATGGTGAAACATCAAAGTTTGTCCGGCCGCCACGGACACGCCCTTCGACGGAAACTCTAAAGCTTCGCAATTTAACATCGCAAAGGCCTTATGATGACACTCAGCAAATCTGAAGATGATCGGATAAAAACTGTAGGAGGAGTTCGTTAAAGTATGAGGCCTGAAAATGGCAAAAACTGCACAAAAATCGTACAGGAAATTCAATATAACGGACTTCCTGTTGGGTTTCGGATGTTGCACCAGGAGACTTTTTTGTAGGTATTGGTGTGTTACATATGTGTATCGAGTTTCGTACATGTACATGAAACGTAGCTCGGGGGGCACTCCGTTGAAATTTTATAGGTGGCGCTATCGAGCCATTTTGCCACACCCACTTTTGAAAACCATATCAGATGTAAATTTTCGCCAGGTCTGATGCATGTGCAAAGTTTCGTGAGTTTTCGGGCATGTTTAGGCCCTCAAAAAGACTTTTCATTTTGGAGAAGAAGAAGAAGAATAATAATAAACGGAGCAATTCCAATAGGGTCCTCGCACTGTAGTGCTCGGGCCCTAATTAAAGCTGCAAGCAGCGATGAACGGGCCCTCGCACACGGGCTCACCGCCGACCGGTGGCTTTAGGAACACAGCAAACGGTGGGCAGTATGCTTTTAATACAGTAAATGTAGGAAAAATAGATCAAAGTCACTTAAATGTGCCAAACTTCCTGCTGCCAGCTGGTGGCGCTATGCCTATAACTGATTATTGGCATGTAGATGTGTTCAGGCCAGCACTTTGATCAAACATATGAAGTTTGGTGCAGATTGACCTTGGTATGTGTGAGTTAGTGCAAGATATGATATATCCTGCTGCCAATAGGTGGCGCTATAATAATATCTGTATATTGGCCTTTAGATGTCTTCAGGCCAGGACTTGTGAAGTTTGGACCAAATGGACCAAACATGTGAAGTTTGAGGCAGATCGGACATTTTATGCCTGAGTTATAACAACTTTTATGTCCATGGCGAAACATCAAACTTTGTCAGGCCGCCATGGACACGCCCTTTAACGAAAACTCAAGATCTTCACAATTTAACATCTCTAAGGCCTCGAGATCAGACTGACCAAATATAATGTTGATATCATTAAATCTCTAGGAGGAGTTTGGTACAAGTCATTTCCTATTGCCAACAGGTGGCGCTGTGATTATAATAGAATATAGGCCTTCAGATTGGTTCAGGCCAGGACTCTTATCGAACATGTGAAGTTTGAGGCAAATCGGACATTTTATGGCTGAGTTATAACAAGTTTTATATCCATGGCAAGACCACGAAATTTGCCAGGTCACCACGGACACACCCTTCAACGAAAACTCAAGATCTTCGCAATTTAACATCATTAAGGCCTTTATATTAGACTGACCGATTTTGGTGTTGATCTGATTAAATCTTTTGGAGGAGTTTGTTGCAGAGTACAGCATGACACTTCCTGGTGCCAGCAGGTGGCGCTATGAGTAAAACTGAATATGGGCATGTAGATGTCATCAGGTCAGGAGTGTTATCACACATGTGAAGTTTGGGGCAGATCGGGCATTTTATGCCTGAGTTATAGCAACTTCCTTTTTCATGGCGAAGCATCGAAATTTGCCAGGCCGCCACGGACACGCCCTCCGATGAAAACTCTAGATCTTCGCAATTTAACGTCACAAAGGGCTTTAGATTAGACTCACCAAATTTGCCGTTGATCCGAATAAATCTCTAGGAGGAGTTCGTTCAAGTATGACGCCTGAAAATGGCAAAAATTACACAAATTTTGCTAAGAAAATTAAAAATAACCGACTTCCTGTTGGGTGTCAAATTTTGCTCCAAGAGGCTTTTTTGTAGGTATTGGTGAGCTAGATGTGTGTACCGATTTTCGTGCATGTACGTGAATCACAACTGAAAGCGCACACCGCGGAACGTGTAAAGGTGGCGCTATCGAGCCATTTTGCCACACCCACTTCTGCAACCCATATCAGACGTAAATTTTCGCCAGGTCTGATGTGTGTGCGAAGTTTCATGAGTTTTCGGGTATGTCTAAGCCCTCAAAAATGCGATTCATTTTGGAGAAGAATAATAATAATAATTAAAGCTGCAAGCAGCGATGAACGGGCCCTCGCACACGGGCTCACCGCCGACCGGTGGCTTTAGGAACACAGCAAATGGTGGGTAGTATGCTTTTAATACAGTAAAAATAGGAGAAATATGTCAAAGTCACTTAAATGTGCCAAATTTCCTGCTGCCAGCTGGTGGCGCTATGCCTATAAATGATTATTGGCATGTAGATGTGTTCAGGCCACCACTTTCATCAAACATATGAGGTTTGGTGCAGATTGACCTTGGTATGTTTGAGTTAGTGAAAGATATGATATATCCTGCTGTCAACAGGTGGCGCTATGATAATATCTGAATATTGGCCTTTAGGTGTCTTCAGGCCAGGACTCTTACCAAACCTGTGAAATTTGAGGCAGATCGGACATTTTATGGCTGAGTTATAACAACTTCTATGTCCATGGCGAAACATCAAACTTTGTCACGCCGCCACAGACACGCCCTTTAACGAAAACTCAAGATCTTCGCAATTTAACATCTCTAAGGCCTCAAGATCAGACTGACCAAATATAATGTTGATATCATTAAATCTCTAGGAGGAGTTTGCTACAAGTCATTTCCTGTTGCCAACAGGTGGCGCTGTGATTATAATAGAATATTGGCCTTCAGATGTGTTCAGGCCAGGACTCTTGTCGAATATGTGAAGATTGAGGCAAATCGGACATTTTATGGCTGAGTTATAACAAGTTTTATATCCATGGCGAGACCTCGAAATTTGTCAGGCCGCCACGGACACGCCCTTTACCGAAAACTCAAGATCTTCACAATTTAACATCACTAAGGCCTTTATATTAGACTGACCGATTTTGGTGTTGATCTGTATAAATCTCTAGGAGGAGTTTGTTGTAGAGTACAGCATGACACTTCCTGTTGCCTGCAGGTGGCGCTATGACTATAACTGAATATGGGCATGTAGATATCTTCAGGTCAGGAGTGTTATCACACATGTGAAGTTTGGGACAGATCAGACATTTCATGCCTAAGTTATAGCAACTTCCTTTTTCATGGCGAAACATCGAAATTTGCGAGGCCGTCACGGACACGCCCTCCAATGAAAACTCTAGATCTTCACAATTTAACGTCGCAAAGGGCTTTAGATTAGACTCACCAAATTTGCTGTTGATCGGAATAATTCTCTAGGAGGAGTTCGTTCAAGTATGACACTTGAAAATGGCAAAAATGACACAAATTTTGCTGAGAAAATTAATAATAACCGACTTCCTGTTGGGTTTCGGATTTTATCTCAAGAGGCTTTTTTGTAGGTATTGGTGTGTTACATGTGTTTACCGATTTTTGTGCATGTACGATAATCACAGCTGAATGCGCACACCGCGGAACGTGTAAAGGTGGCGCTATTGAGCCATTTTGCCACACCCACTTCTGCAACCCATATCAGACGTCCATTTTCGCCAGGTCTGATGTGTGTGCAAAGTTTTGTGAGTTTTCGGGTATGTTTAGGCCCTCAAAAATGCGATTCATTCCGGATAAGAATAATAATAATAATAATAAACGGAGCAGATTCAATAGGGTCCTCACACCATCGGTGCTCGGGCCCTAATTAAAGCTGCAAGCAGCGATGACCGGGCCCTCGCCGTCTGTGCAGTCGCCATCCCGATAGCATCAGGAAAACGGTGCCCAGTTGGCACATGCATTCACAGTAACCCTTTGGACTAACCCTAACTGTCTCTCCTCCTCTCTGACTCTTTCTCTTACCACCCATCCCCCCTCCTTACACTCAGCCACTTACCACACAAACACACACATAGAGTGCAGAGCAGAGTGAGATCAGATATGTTTTTTAATTTTCTTTCATTCGTGGAGTTTTGTATAATTATGAAATGAACTGTGTTTGATCAGAATGAATAGTTATTTGTATGAAAAAAGATTCAAAGAGTTAGGATGCTGCACTTTAAATATATAATAAATCATTGAAAATTGAAAATGGAAAATGAAATTCTAAGCACACTATCTGCCTTAAAAACACAGGAAACAAATATTTGAATGTATTTTTTATTTTTATTTATTTGCCATGGCAACAGCATTTGATGCATCAGGGACGCCTTTACAGACTCTCGTCGGCCGTGTTTTTACATTATTCTGATGAAGTTTGAAGAAAATCTAGTACAAATATATTGTTCGTTGTTCGTTCGTGTTTGTTAGTTCATTAACCATTGTTAACAAAAGAGACCCTATTTTAAATAGTTACCATGTTTTATGATCTACAACCATTTTTAAATATTATTTTAATGATCTATAAGCATCTGTGAAATAATTATAAACAAATATATTAAAAATAAATACATATTAACTTAGTTGATGTATTTGTTTCTCATTCTAATTAAGTGAACTGAGCAGTATAGTGTCATACCTATAAGATTTTTTATTCTATCAGTGAGAGTGTATATATGTATATAAATCATATAATTTTTCCTTAAAAGATTAAAAAAAGATTTTAATGCTCTTTAAGCACCTATAAAAAATAATTATGTAAAAGTACATTGACAGTACGGTATATATCAACTGATTCTATGGATTATTTTCATTCTTATACACTGAGAATGAGCTAAATAGCATTAGAGGTCAAACGATTCCTTATCTTATGAGGCCCTGTAGTGTTCATCCCTGGTACTAGAGCTTTAATCTGACAAATTTATGTGACACTTTTAATGTTTTTGGGGCCTCTGAGCATGATAACATTTTGAAACTACACGTATTTCCTAAGAATTTCTTGTTCTTTATATGTAAAAAGTTTTGATGAGTTAGAATAATGCAATTTAAAGATATATGGAAATAACTCTTCATCTTTTTTACTGTTACTTTCATAAATCACCACATCAACACCATTCAAGATATCCCAAAGCCGTTCACAATTTAACATCTTCAGTATCTTGGCATCACGTTGACAAAGTTTGGTGTGCACTGTCTGATTCTGCTATGAGTGATATGAATTTATTCACAGCTATATTTTTCCAAAAATCCACATTCAAATCAAAATAGCTGATTTCCTGTTGGTCGTAGCTAATGGGTGTAAATTAGAAAGTTGTCTGGCTTGATGAGACCAATATACCGACCAAGTTTGATGTCTGTAGCTACAACTAACCCTCCAACTTTTGTCAAAAGGTGGCGCTATAGAGTGTCTCCAACAAATCACCACATCAACACCGTTCAAGATATCCCAAAGCCGTTCACAATATAGGGAACATTTTCCCTATATTCTGAGGATGATGATAACAAAATGTTATTATTGCTTGCTTTACGTCCACCACTTCTGCTTAAATGTCATCGTTACCTATCTGTACAATTTGTGTGTGGATATTGCTTTGCAGGTGACTCCTGTTATAAGACATCACTTTTAAGTGCTACATAACTAAGAAAGAATCAATTAGGAAAACGGTGCCCAGTTGGCACATGCATTCACAGTAACCCTCAGTCAGTTGGATTTAAAGTTTACTAAATTGAAAGGGTTAAATTTTAAAATCAACACACAGACACATACACACAATATATAAAATTACCAACCAGTTTCATTTGTTAACATTAACTATATTAGTTAACATGAACAATAATTAAATAGTATTTATTAATGTTAATTAATATTAAGCTAAAAAAAGTATTCATATATTGTTTAATGGTAATAGTATATTTTAACATTAGTTTATGAACTGTGAATTAACATGAACATGAACACAGTTCATGTGGGTGTACAGCAATACACAAAGTGCTCTATAAACGCTTCTTTCTTTCAAAATATCTTTAAAAATCAAGTTGAGTATTGTAATGGGGCGATATATATATAACTGATCTTAAAATGGTAAAATTTTCAGATGTTTTGAACAGATAACAGCAAAGTTTGTTTTGTTGACAAAGTTTGTCTTGAAACTGTTAATTAAAATGTTATATTCAATAAATAACACTATGAAAATAAATGTCTATCAATGAAGATAAACCGCTCATGCTAAAAAGTTGTATTTTTCTTAATCTTTTGCTATGTGACTGAATAGGACATGTTCATGGTACAGTTCAGTAAAAAATAAATAAAAAAACAACAACTGCAAAATACAAACAATGAAAGACTTAGTGACCCTTTATATTTTCTCAAAATATCAGACTCTCAAAGATCAAACATATTTATGTAACATCAATGTGCATTTTTTCCTCAAAGATGGTCTTTAGCAAGACAGCATGTTCTACTCTCTCTCCCTCTCTCCCTTTCACCCCTCCCCCTTCAGTCTCTCTTCAGTCACTCAATGGTAGTCACTCAATGGTGACTGAACACAGACACTCAAGGCAGAGTGACAGCAGGCTTCTGATTTCTTTTTTTAATTTTCTTTAATTCGTAGAAGCTTGAATTAAATTGATATTTACAGCACTTGCTCAGAATGATAAGATCTCTGTGTGAAAAAAGTTTTAAATAGTTAAGATGCTGCACTTTAAAGATATAGAAAATGACGGTTATACATCTTTAAAAAATCACCACGTCAACACCGTTCAAGATATCCCAAAACCGCTCGCAATTTAACATCTTCAGAATCTTCTCTCCATGTTAAAAAAGTTTGGTGTGAACAGCTTGTTCTTCTTAGGAGGAGTATAAATTTGTTTACAGCCTGATTTTTCCAAAAATCCACATTCAAATCAAAATAGCCGGCTTCCTGTTGGTGGTAGCTAATTAGTTTAATTTAGAAAGTTGTCCAGATTGATGAAAACAATATATGTACAGAGTTTGGTGACTGTAGGAAAAACTAACCCCCCAACTTTTGTCAAAAGATGGCGCTATAGAGTGCCTGCTCCACGCCCATTTATGATCTTTTGCCAGTGTCTAACTATCATTAATATTGATGTGTGTGTTGAGTTTCATGAAATTCTAAGCATGTTAACTGCCTCGAAAAGACAGGAATCTAATTTTAAAGTTTGAGACGTTGCCATGGCAACAGCATTTGATTTATCATCGACCCCTTTACACATTCTTATCGGCCGTGTTTTGACATGATTTTAATGAAGTTTAAAGAAAATCAAGTAAAATTAAGAGGCTGATTTCAAAGCATTTTGAAAATGACACGCTTCCTGCTGCCAGTTGGTGGCGCTATAACTTTGACTCATAATAGTCACCTTTATGGAATCGGCATCATACAACGAACAATCTGGTGAAGTTTCATCAGAATCAGGCAATGTGTGCAACAGTTATTAGACACTTCCTGTTTCTCATTTCTCGCCATAACTTTGTCGCCTTGCCATGGCCAAACCGTTCGAGATATCAAAAATCCCCTCGCAATTTAGCGTCCCCAATGTCTTGAGATCATGCTGACCGAGTTTGGTGACAATCCAATGGAATTCCTGGGAGGAGTACGTTAAATTCCAGAGCATGCGCTTTTTATACAGCCCTAAATATCTCACTTCCTGTTGCATTGAGAAAATGACATAGAGTACAAAAGTTGTTCAGCTCAATGAGTTCTATATGTGTACCGAGTTTCATATGTGTACGTTCAAGTATGTGTGCTATATGGCCCTCAAAATTCCAGGGGGCGCTGTAGAGTCCCCTTGCCACGCCCCGGTACCAGCCTCTGTGGCGTCCTGATGGCCGCAGATTCCGACATGTGTGCAAATTTTCAAGAGTTTTTGAGTATGTTAAGACCCCCTTAAGTGCCCGGAAGGTTAACAAAAAATAAAAAAAAAAAAAAAAAAAATAAGAATCCTTAGAAGAACAATAGGGCCTTCGCCCTTTTGGGCTCGGGCCCTAATAATAATAATAATAAACGAAGCAGATCCAATAGGGTCCTCACACCATCGGTGCTCGGGCCCTAATAATAATAAACGGAGCAGATTCAATAGGGTCCTCACACCATCGGTGCTCGGGCCCTAATTAAAGCTGCAAGCAGCGATGAACGGGCCCTCGCACACGGGCTCACCGCCGACCGGTGGCTTTAGGAACACAGCAAACGGTGGGCAGTATGCTTTTAATACAGTAAATGTAGGAAAAATAGATCAAAGTCACTTAAATGTGCCAAATTACCTGCTGCCAGCTGGTGGCGCTATGCATATAACTGATTATTGGCATGTAGATGTGTTCAGGCCACCACTTTCATCAATCATATGAAGTTTGGTGCAGATTGACCTTGGTATGTTTGAGTTAGTGAAAGATATGATATATCCTGCTGCCAACAGGTGGCACTATGATAATATCTGAATATTGGCCTTTAGGTGTCTTCAGGCCAGGACTCTTACCAAACCAGTGAAGTTTGAGGCAGATCGGACATTTTATGGCTGAGTTATAACAACTTATATGTCTATGGCGAAACATCAAACTTTGTCATGCCGCCACAGACACGCCCTTTAACGAAAACTCAAGATCTTCACAATTTAACATCTCTAAGGCCTCTAGATCAGAATGGCCAAATATAATGTTGACATCATTAAATCTCTAGGAGGAGTTTGATACAAGTCATTTCCTGTTGCCAACAGGTGGCGCTGTGATTATAATAGAATATTGGCCTTCAGATGTGTTCAGGCCAGGACTCTTATCGAATATGTGAAGTTTGAGGCAAATCGGACATTTTATGGCTGAGTTATAACAAGTTTTATATCCATGGCGAGACCTCGAAATTTGTCAGGCCGCCACGGACACGCCCTTTACCGAAAACTCAAGATCTTCACAATTTAACATCGCTACGGCCTTTATATTAGACTGACCGATTTTGGTGTTGATCTGAATAAATCTCTAGGAGGAGTTGGTTGTAGAGTACAGCATGACACTTCCTGTTGCCTGCAGGTGGCGCTATGACTATAACTGAATATGGGCATCTAGATGTCTTCAGGTCAGGAGTGTTATCACACATGTGAAGTTTGGGACAGATAGGACATTGTATGCCTGAGTTATAGCAACTTCCTTTTTCATGGCGAAACATCGAAATTTGCGAGGCCGCCACGGACACGCCCTCCGATGAAAACTCTAGATCTTCGCAATTTAACGTCGCAAAGGGCTTTAGATTAGACTCAGCAAATTTGGCGTTGATCCGAATAAATCTGTAGGAGGAGTTCGTTCAAGTACGACACCTGAAAAAGGCAAAAATGACACAAATTTAGCTGAGAATATTAATATTAACCGACTTCCTGTTGGGTTCCGGATTTTGTTCCAAGAGGCTTTTTTGTAGGTATTGGTGAGTTACATGTGTGTACCGATTTCGGTGCATGTACGTGAATCACAGCTGAAAGCGCACACCGCTGAACGTCTAAAGGTGGCGCTGTCGAGCCATTTTGCCACACCCACTTCTGAAACCCAAATCAGACGTAAATTTTCGCCAGGTTTGATGTGTGTGCAAAGTTTTGTGAGTTTTCGGGAATGTTTAGGTCCTCTAAAATGCGATTCACTTTGGAGAAGAAGAATAATAATAATAATTAAAGCTGCAAGCAGCGATGAACGGGCCCTCGCACCCGGGCTCACCGCCGACCGGTGGCTTTAGGAAAACAGCAAATGGTGGGTAGTATGCTTTTAATACAGTAAAAATAGGAGAAATATGTCAAAGTCACTTAAATGTGCCAAATTTCCTGCTGCCAGCTGGTGGCGCTATGCCTATAACTGATTATTGGCATGTAGATGTGTTCAGGCCACCACTTTCATCAAACATATGAAGTTTGGTGCAGATTGACCTTGGTATGTTTGAGTTAGTGAAAGATATGATATATCCTGCTGCCAACAGGTGGCGCTATGATAATATCTGAATATTGGCCTTTAGGTGTCTTCAGGCCAGGACTCTTACCAAACCTGTGAAGTTTGAGGCAGATCGGACATTTTATACCTGAGTTATAACAACTTCTATGTCCATGGCGAAACATCAAACTTTGTCACGCCGCCACAGACACGCCATTTAACGAAAACTCAAGATCTTCGCAATTTAACATCTCTAAGGCCTCTAGATCAGACTGAACAAATATAAAGTTGATATCATTAAATCTCTAGGAGGAGTTTGCTACAAGTAATTTCCTGTTGCCAACAGGTGGCGCTGTGATTATAATAGAATATTGGCCTTCAGATTTGTTCAGGCCAGGACTCTTATCGAATATGTGAAGTTTGAGGCAAATCGGACATTTTATGGCTGAGTTATAACAAGTTTTATATCCATGGCGAGACCTCGAAATTTGTCAGGCCGCCACGGACACGCCCTTCAACGAAAACTCAAGATCTTCGCAATTTAACATCACTAAAGCCTTTTGCTTAGACTGACCGATTTTGGTGTTGATCTGTATAAATCTCTAGGAGGAGTTTGTTGCAGAGTACAGCATGACACTTCCTGTTGCCAGCAGGTGGCGCTATGACTATAACTGAATATGGACATATAGATGTCATCAGGTCAGGAGTGTTATCACACATGTGAAGTTTGGGACAGATCGGACATTTTATGCCTGAGTTGTAGCAACTTCCTTTTTCATGGCGAAGCATCGAAATTTGCCAGGCCGCCACGGACACGCCCTCTGATGAAAACTCTAGATCTTCGCAATTTAACGTCACAAAGGGCTTTAGATTAAACTCAGCAAATTTGGCGTTGATCCGAATAAATCTCTAGGAGGAGTTCGTTCAAGTACGAGGCCTGAAAATGGCAAAAATGACACAAAATTTGCTGAGAAAATTAAAAATAACCGACTTCCTGTTGGGTGTCAAATTATGCTCCAAGAGGCTTTTTTGTAGGTATTGGTGTGTTACATGTGTGTACCGATTTCCGTGCATGTACGTGAATCACAGCTGAAAGCGCACACCGCTGAACGTCTAAAGGTGGCGCTGTCGAGCCATTTTGCCACACCCATCTCTGAAACCCATATCAGACGTAAATTTTCGCCAGGTTTGATGTGTGTGCAAAGTTTCATGAGTTTTCGGGTATGTCTAAGCCCTCAAAAATGCGATTCATTTTGGAGAAGAATAATAATAATAATAATAATAATAATAATAATAATAATAATAATAAACGGAGCAGATTCAATAGGGTCCTCACACCATCGGTGCTCGGGCCCTAATTAAAGCTGCGAGCAGCGATGAACGGGCCCTCGCACCCGGGCTCACCGCCGACCGGTGGCTTCAGGAAATCATCAAACGGTGGGCAGTATGCTTTTAATACAGTAAATATAGAAAAAATATGTCATAAGTCATTTAAATGTGCCAAACTTGCCGCTGCCAGATTGTGGCGCTATGCCTGTAACTAATTATTGGCATGTAGATGTGTTCAGGCCAGCACTATTATCAAACATATGAAGTTTGGTGCAGATTGACCTTGGTATGTTTGAGTTAGTGAAAGATATAATATATCCTGCTGCCAACAAGT
>NC_133385.1:21447252-21524729 GCF_049309525.1 Garra rufa | reverse complement strand
CATGTATATCAGGATATATAGACGATGAGCATATATAGACACACACACACACACACACACACACACACACACACACACACACACACACACACACACACACACACACACACATATATATATACATACATATATAATACTACTACAGAAATAAAATATGTTCTTAATACACACACACACACACACACACACACACACACACACACACACACACATACACTAAATACAAATTATTAAGACACAGACAGACAGACAGACAGACAGACAGACAGATAGATAGATACAATGGTAGACAGACAGACAGACAGACAGACAGACAGATAGACAGATAGACAGATAGATAGATACAATGGTAGACAGACAGACAGACAGACAGACAGACAGACAGACAGACAGACAGACAGACAGACAGACAGACAGACAGACAGACAGACAGACAGACAGATAGACAGATAGATAGATAGATAGATAGATACAATGGTAGACAGACAGACAGACAGACAGACAGACAGACAGACAGACAGACAGACAGACAGACAGACAGACAGACAGACAGACAGACAGACAGACAGACAGACAGACAGACAGATAGATAGATAGATAGATAGATAGATAGATAGATAGATAGATAGATAGATAGATAGATAGATAGATAGATAGGAGTTTTTTTTTTTAAATTATATTTATAATTAAAAAAAAAAAAACTAACAATTGAGTCTTTTAATGCTTGTTGAGAAATTGCCCAAAAGTATTTATTCTCTAAATGATCCAAGGACACTGATTTTGCACTCAAGCCAATAACCTTGTCTGACCCCAGATAACATGTAACTTGGGGCCTCCATTAGGGCGGTCTGTTTTGTGAGTGAGAAATCCTCAATCAGTGCAGCAGACGGCAGAGATTACGCCGACTGAAGCTGCTGTTAATTGCGAGGCAGAGTTTTCAGCTCCATCACGGCACAGCTGGAGGATCCATGTGAACAATTTTACCATCGCAAGATAAAACTGTTTTATGACAGCGAACACATGCGGTTGACTCTCATCCTGAGCAGTAGGACGCATGTGGCCGGTCTGACCAAGCTGTAGGACAGGACAGAGACATGAGACACAGGAACCCAGAGCTCAGTGCTTGTGCGTGTCTGTGCCTGAGGAGCTGCACTGGGCCCGACGCCAGCTCACCCCACCCCAGCTCCAGCCTGCAGAGAACTGCTGCAGCTCCAGAGGGCAATGCAGAGGAGGAGAGAGCAAGGGTACTCCAAGCACAAGGCACTCCAATATCATGTTTTGAACTCTCAAGGGAAACCAAATGTGCCTGATGTGCGTGTATATAAAGGAAAGCGGGCGGTAGGTGGATTGAAAGCAGGAGATAGGCATCTTGTTGACGATGTAAACTACCCGTTCACATCCTTTTGTTGCTGTGTTTGTTCAGTGTGCGCTGGATGACTTTGGGCTTTTTGTTACAATACACAGAACCACAGTGAAAGCCCCAAAGACTGTCCTCGTTACTTCTTGATCAAATCACTTTTTTGTCACCTTGCTGCAGGAAGTTTTTTGATAAGTTTGGATTAAGGACAAAGTGTCCAGTGTTCAACTCTGCACTGCAGGATATTCAGTCCTCCGTCATGTCTGAGTACTTGTCACACTGAACAAACAGCATTCAAAATGGGGCATGAAATCCTATATTAGGGCATTTTTTTAACAATTGGACACACTGTAAATAATGTTTTTTCAAAATTCAGTGTTAAATGTTGTTTGTTTGTCACTAATTGCGAAATTTACTAGCGATTTCTGAGTGAAAACCAAATGTTTTTTAGTTCTGTGAAAAAAAAAATTGTCAACACTGTTGCCAAAATGTCTAGATACATGCTTAACCCTTATCTACACTACCAGTCAAAAGATTTTTATTGTTTTTAAAAGAAGTCTCTTCTTCTCTCCAAGCCTGCATTTATGTGATCCAAAACACAGCAAAGGCAGTAATATTGTAAAATATTTTTGCTATTTAAAATAACTGTTTCTACTTGAATATATTTTAAAATGTAATTTATTAAAAGCATCATTACTCCAGTCTTCAAAGCTTGGAGTCAATGTAATATATATATATATATATATATATATATATATATATATATATATATATATATATATATTGATAGAAATGAATACTTTTGTTTAGAAAAGATGCTTTAAATTGATCAAAAGTGATGATAAAGACATTCATAATGTTACAAAAAAATTGCTATTTCAGATAAATGCTGTTTTTCTGAACTTTCTATTCATCAAACAAACCTGAAAAAAAATAATTTTTCAACATAATAATAACAATAATAAATATTTTTTGAGTGGAAAATCAGAATGTTAAAATGATTTCTAAAGGATCATGTGACTGGAGTAATGATGTTAAAAATTCAGCTTTAAAATCACAGGAATAAATTACATTTTAAAATATATTCAAATAGAAAACAGTTATTGTAAATAGTAAAAACAATTTTTTTTACATTTTTGCTGTACTTTGGATCAAATAAATGCAATCTTGGTGAGCAGAAGAGAATTTTAAAAAGACGTTTAAAATCTTGCTGTTTAAAAATTTAAATGACGTTAATGAAGTCACATTTTTAATGTAACATTTTTTATTTTCATTTGTTAACATAAGTTAATGTATTAACTAACATGAAAAAACAATGAACAAAACATTACAGTATTTTTTAACGTTAGTTCAAAATATAGTTGTTCATTGTTAGTTCACAGAGAATTAACTAATGTTGAAATTAATATGAACTAAAATTAATAAATGCTGTAGAAGTATTGTTCATTCTTAGTTCATGTTAATGAATGTAGTTAACTAATGAAACCTTATTGTAAAATGTTACCAGATAAACATTAATTTTAGCTTATTAAAATGAGTAAATATTACAATTATTATACGTATTATTAATTTAAAAAAATATGTTTTTACTTCTAAAGCATGGAATATAATTTCAACAGACTGTTAAAATTGTGAATTTATGATATAAT
This sequence comes from Garra rufa, assembly GCF_049309525.1. NCBI lineage: Eukaryota > Metazoa > Chordata > Actinopteri > Cypriniformes > Cyprinidae > Garra > Garra rufa. Next base: position 21,521,723 of record NC_133385.1, on the reverse strand, counting down.
TATAATAGATTTTTAAAAGTACTTATTAGTATAAGTATATTAGTATAAGTTTTACAAAGGAGAACCCCACCAAAAAACACCCCAACACATGATTTTTAATGGGGGTCCCCCCTCGAAACATAATTGGGCTAGTTTTGAGTATCAATTAGATGGGTTTTGTTTTTGAAAATCTGGCAACCCTACATAAAATACACATATTAGTACCGTTATAAAGGGTTTTTTGCTCCAGTGACAGTTTTGTACAATTTTTTACTCATGTTGTTAAAGCTAAATGATTTTAAAATGTACCACAGCCATAGTCTTCAAAAACCAGTACCATACACCTGACAGCTGATAATTAAAAATTTATTGATTTGGATGTATGATCAAATCATATTTGACATAAGAAACAAAAGAACCCTTGCATAGATCACAGACCATGCCTTTGTCAATGTAGGACAAAATTAAAACATCGTAACACAATTAAGCATAACGAAGACAGAAAACGCACATATTAAGACAACATGACCAGTTTGACCAGATGTACATGGAACAAACATTAACATGGAGTCATCATCTGTCTAACATAAACGGACTGTATAGACTCTAGTTTTTTTTGGCGAAATTAAACGTTTCGTTAAATGCATCACTTCCATGACATTATAATCATTCAGCATCCTGAACGCAAAAGGCAAAACCTCAAATGAAGCCAAAATAAATAAATAAAGCAAATACAAGTATCTGATCAGTGGAGTTTGACGGATTAAAGAATTTTCCCCAAAACAAAAGGGAACAACATTGGCGTGTAAATAATGAAGATGGCTTTAGGAACAAATGACAGCAAGGGCTTAAAAAAATGACGCAACCAGAATATAGTTGATCCTCAGTTTTGAAAGGCTAAGCTCATGCAGTCTTCCATACACCATGCAGATTTTTGCAATTGCTAGGTTGCTGTTGAGTTTTGGTTTGGTATGGCGGTATGGAGTTAAGGTTATTACAAAAAAAGTACAATGTACAGTACATTTTTCGATGCTAATGCCATTTATTTTCATTTATTTCATGATATCGATAATACAAGCTATAATCTTCCTATATATTTGTAATGGCTTGTCTTATGGACTCGTTTGTGAGCCTACTGTAGTTTTATCAAGGGCATGGGTTCTTTAAAGCACAGTTAACTATAGTGCCACATGGACGCAACATGGTAATATAGCTAGACGAGGCCACGCAGGTGAAGAAAATAAATATGTCTGCAACATCCTCCAAAAGGCCACAACCTGGGAGCACAACTAGGGTTTCTCATTTTTCCACAACTAGCTTTCATAGCGGGTTACTTAGTAATAGTTATGATGGCACGTCAGTCAGTTCTGTTATTCTTCCACTACAGTGTATTTCATTTCTCATCCTTTCTTAAAAAAAAAACAAAAACTTCGATTTCAGCGTGCTGTTAGGAAATTCGGAGCAATGCAAATATATGAACTGAAAAACGAGTATGTAAGATGTTATGGATTTACACCTTTACTTCACAGCCATAACTGATTTAAAATGTTGCTCATAAATGGTCCTCACTTCAGATCAGAGGCAAAATTAACTTCTACTAACATCATTTGCTTCAATAGGGACAGGAAGCACCACTTGTTAAAGGGAGAGTTCACCCAAAAATGAAAACGACTTTCTTCTTTCAGATGAATACAATCAGAGTTATATTAAAAAATGTCCTGGCTCTTTCAAACTTTATAATGCCTGTTGAGATTTTGAAGTCCAATAAAATGCATCCATCCATCATAAAACAAACTCCACATGGCTCTGGGGGGTTAATAAAGGCCTTCTGAAGTGAATTAATGTTTTTGTAAGAAAAATATCCATATTTAAAACGTTATAAACCCTAATCTCTAGCTTTCGCTAACTGTTGTCTCCTGAGAACCATGTTTTGTTTGCAGCAAAGGAAAACCAGGCTTTCTTGGCTTATATTGAAATCCTCCAACATTTTTCTTTACAAATCTTTGTTTTTTACTTCTAATTCGTGACTGGCGTTCTGTATTGCTCTCTCTACTGTACTTCTGCTTTCGTCACTGCGTTCGCCTACATCCTACATTATCCGCTCGAACGCCTCTTTCGTGTATATGTGTGCGACAGTTAGTGGATATTAGAGATTACTGTTTATAAAGTTTTAAATATGGATATTTGTGACCCAGCCTTAAGTAGCACGGGTATATTTGTAGCAAAAGCCAAAAAAATGTTGTATGGGTTAAAAGTATCGATTTTTCTTTTATGCCAAAAATCATTACAATATTAAGTAAAGATTATGTTCCATGAAGATATTTTGTGAATTTCCTACCGTAAATCCAAATCTCAGCCAAATATTGACCTATCCTAACACGTTCATTTATTTATTCAGCTTTTAATTTCACAAAATTGACCCTTATGACTAGTTTTGTGGTCCAGGGTCACATTTTTCTTACAAAAACGCATTGATTCACTTCAGAAGGTCTTTATTAACCCTTAGGGCCATGTGGAGCACTTTTTATGATAGATGGATGCTCTTTATTGGACTTCAAAATCTCAACAGCCATTCACTGCCATTATAAAGCTTGGAAGAGCCAGAACATTTTTTAATACAACTCCAATTGTATTCGTCTGAAAAAAAAAAAAAAGTAATTTACACCTAAGATAACTCTTGGGTGAACTATACCTTTAAGGGGAAATTTTTGTTCCGTTACAGTCTCTCAACATAAAGTACATGAGATATGAATTTTGCCAACTAACACACTATTATTGTTGGAAATCATTTTTTCTCTCGCATTCTAATAGGTTTAAGTCTCTATTCTTATCAAAAGTTTGCCACAGCCCTTGGTGAATATTAAAATAAGCATTCTGAACAGTTCTGTAATACACTTAATATTCCCTATTGCTATGATTTATGGTGTAGTTATTAAATATAGGATTATGCATAGCACCATAGGGTTTGATCACCACTCACACGCCCAGAAGTAACAGTTTGTCCTTATTTAACAATTGTTCCATATATCATATGACAAAATAAGTTGCATGATTTTCATGAGGTCTTCAATTCAAGACAAAAAGTATAACGCAATGATTTCTTTTACTTGCTAAGCCATGTTATGAATTATAAACCCTGAATAGTTCTTCCTGACACATATCTGCAGCAGAGGTGACTAAACCCATGTTAGTATTAGGTAAAATGCTGCCGTTTGCCTTTGATTACAATCACACCTAACGGATCAATAAAGAACACATGATCAGGCAACTTGTTTACGAGCCGGTCTGGCAGACTTGCTTGTGTTTGTCAAATGAAATTACCCCAAACAGACTAATTTAATTACAGCTATTTTAAAATGTTTTTAATTATCAAGGAAAACGAAAAAATGTAGCTCTATGCACTGAAATGGTCCATGAACACAAGACATTAATGTTTAAGTCATCAGTACACTCGATAAATCAATTAGGTCTGCATTAAAATTTGTTCTTTACAGAACCTGCAGACTTGCAGCATGACGTGTAACATTAAGTAGACATGATTTAGACGACATACTTCAAAATGACAAATGTAAACGGTTGTGTATTCTGTACCCTGTGGTATGTGAAAGCCTGTGCTGTTTTCTCATCCCAGATCTCTCTCTTTGTGATAATAAAGCATTGAAAACAGAACCAAAGCGAATGTTGATTGTGCTTAGCAAGGGAGCGTTTCAGATCCGAGGGGGTCAGGGGCGGTCGCATTGTTGCGTTTGTTGTAAGTGCTTGAAAAAAGGCTAATTCTGGGGTACTCTAAGTGTATAATTTCTGACGTATCATCTCACTTCACAGGCTGTTATGTACTCTCTCATGTTCTGCTCTGCAGTGAGCTGTACGACGACCTCACTGAGGTAGACTCTTTATTATGGCACAACATAATCGAAAACCACAACGAAAGGCAGATCGAAAACTCTAAAAGGTGTGAAAGCCGTATGTCCGATTTCATAGTCAAGCTCAGCTGTCATATGAAAACACAGAAAAGGTTTGCGTTTGTGCCCGACAACCATGTGTCACGTTCAAAAAGAACAACAACGAAAATGAAAAGCACTCTGTATACACTGTAATGACCAGCCTCAACATACATTATGACAGTTCTAGAGCAGATATTGTTCCCTTGCCCTGCCTAAAACTCCAGTTACTCAGAGGCACTTTCACCTGTCCGGTTGCTGAGAGGGTCAAAGGCACTAGCAACTAATATGAGTAATTCTGCCATGATCTCTTTTGCATCCTGCTAAGATAAATCAAGCGACTTTTGATATCGTAAATCCTAAATCTGATTGCAAAATGGAAGCGTGAAGTATAATTGCCCATAGTTTTCTCTTTTTTTTTTGTTTTCCTCGAGAGAGAGAGAGAGAGAGAGAGAGAGATAGAGAGAGAGAGAGAGAATGCCCATGCACTGCACTATTTAAGTTATATTATTATTCTTTTTTTTTTTTTAACAGGTGCGCTTAGTATGAGTATATGCATTTGATAGTATCTTTTTCTGTGTCTTCGACTACGTTTTAGATTGAAAAGTTTGCATCCCAGCGTTGGGGCTTGCATATATATTTTGTCACATTTCAGAAAATGTCAAGGAATCGACGTCCCTAGTTTTCCCTGATGTAACAACGACACCCTTACGAGGTATCTCAATTGCAACAAGCTGTATTATACCGATGTCATGCATTAAATATACTAGGATACACAGTACCTTAGTTGATTAGGCCATAATGCAGGTTCTTTTGACATGCTATGATATCATTAAGATTCTGTTTCCCGTAAGGTTAAACATTCAGTCTTTAAATACACCTAAATGATAAGCATCTCAAATCATGACACACTAGTGCACTTTTCATGAGAGGAGGTCGATGGAGAGGGGAGCGGATGGAGCCGAACACAAAAGAAAAGCGAAACAGGAATGGATTTCCTATCGTCATGAGGTAATGTCCGACGCATGCCAATATCAAAATGAGGATAATCAAAACATGCTAACTATGAGGCTCCTCTTTCGGCGTTGTGCTGTCTTATATCTAAAGGGCATGGCATTTAATCACTTGGTGATATCTAAATTACAGCATCTGCTGGAAAATAGCAGCAATGCGGATGTCCATGAGGCGATGACCTTGGCCTCCGTAGCATCCCAGCAGAAGATAAGTCTTGTTCATATAAGGTGCTTTGCTGGTCAGTTGGGAAGACCACCTACGGACGAGGCGTCCACCGAACACTGCACTTAGTCCTTTACGCACTTTCCTTTCCCGGATGCAGTGTGCAGCTTGCTGAAATGTAGTCTGCGGTCCATGCGTGATGTTTTAGTAATCCCGTCGTCAAGAGTCCTTCAATGGACGTTAGCTAGGTGCTCGAGGAGGCTTTTTTTCTCAATCATCCTCTTTGGAAATGTGTTAGACTAAGTGTATACGGAATCGTCTGCCTCGTGGGCTGCAGTTAGGTTCTATATGTTTTGGTGTAGTATTTGTCGTTCGTCTGCATTGTAGAGATATTCGCATTGCAAGGGCTCACGAGAGGAGGTAAAGTAAGCATTCATATGTACGTGACTGAAGTTTCTACTGTGTCTCTAGACGTCGGTTAGCAGCTTACTTTTGTTCACGCAGTTCTGATTGGAGATAGTGCAGTTGCCAGTTCTGAGGTTGGCCTCTCTGAAGTTGTCGATGCTGTTATTGATGTCTCCGTCTATCTCCATGTACTCGGATTTGCTGACGGTCGAGGAGCTGCGGCGACTGGAGTTGGAATCGGAGGCGATGTTCGGGTTGCTCACGTTGAGGAGTTGGGCCTGCTCCTCTCCTTCAGTTTCTCTATGGTAGAAGTAGTTGAAGTTGGACACGATGACAGGCACGGGGAGGGCGATGGTGAGCACACCAGCGATGGCGCACAGGGAACCCACAATCTTGCCCCCTATAGTCACCGGCACCATGTCCCCGTAGCCTACGGTGGTCATGGACACGACGGCCCACCAGAACGCGTCCGGGATGCTGCTGAAGTAGGACTCTTTTTCCTCAGCCTCTGCAAAATACACAGCACTGGAGAACAATATGACACCAATGAAGAGGAAGAAAATTAGCAATCCAAGCTCTCGCATACTGGCTTTGAGGGTCTGTCCCAAAATCTGAAGGCCTTTGGAGTGCCTGGACAGCTTAAAGATCCTGAACACCCTGACCAGACGGATCACCCTGAGGATGGCCAGTGATGTTGCCTGCTCGCCTTTCCCCTCCTTTCCATCCGGTTCCTCTGCTAACTCTGTACCCAGCGTGATGAAGTAGGGGATGATGGCCACAATGTCTATGGTGTTCATCATGTTCTTAAAGAAGGCCGCTTTGCTCGGGCACGCAAAGAAGCGCACTATCAATTCGAACGAGAACCAGATGATGCAGAGGGTCTCTACGATAAAGAAGGGATCGGCCAAGATGTTTGGTTTGTAGTAGAAGGTGGTGTTGCCTATAGTCTGCATTCGCCCCCGGGGGTCCTCTTTCAGTTCAGGTAAAGTCTCCAAACAGAAAATGACAATGGAAATTAAAATGACCATAACAGACACGATAGCAATTCCTCTGGCCGCCCCCGAGCTCTCAGGATGCTCGAACAGAAGCCAGATTTGCCGTTGAAACTCACGCTCCGGTAAGGGCCGCTCCTCCTCACGAATGAAGCCCTCATCTTCGCGAAACTTCTCCATGGCCTCGACCCCAAGTTCATAGAACTTAATTTCTTCCGAGAACATATCCAACGGGACGTTGGCGGGCCTTCTCAGCCTCCCCCCGGACTGATAGTAGTAGAGGATAGCATCAAAGCTCGGACGATTTCTGTCGAAGAAGTACTCGTTTCTCAAGGGATCAAAATACCGCATTCGCTTCTTTGGGTTACCTAACAGAGTCTCTGGGAACTGGGCGAGAGTTTTGAGCTGGGTCTCGAAGCGCAGCCCAGCTATGTTGATGACCACCCGTTCGCAGCATTCGTGATCATCATGGTCAGGGGGGTACGTGTCCTGCGGATGCCCCGGCACGGCAGAGGTCTCGTCCATGTTGTCCCCAGCCACGACTGTCATCCTGCAGGTCAAAGTTGGAGCTCCGCAGGAGTTAATTTAATTGAGTAGACATCCAACTGCCCTCCCAAAGGCGTCGCTTTCCGTCCTTTTTTCTCAAATCTATCTCGAACCCGGGGTACAGGGTATAACTTGATCTTTCCTCAGTGTGGCCCCACTGCGGTTGTCACTGATTCGACCATCGCTCCTTTCCGCTGCATCCACTACGGCTGCCTCTGTCACCGAGACAGAGAAAAATGGATCGAACAGCGGCGATATTTGCTAGCTCAGCAAGTTCACACTACTTATTTATTTATTTACTTGTTATTGTATGTACAAATCACAGAAAGCCTTAAGGGCACCATTCTGAATCATTATGCTCATTTAGGTTATTGAAAAGACGTGACAGGACAGTGTCACTTTCACTCCATCACCACACACATGCAATCTACTTCTCTCACTATATAGGGAAACATTTTATTGAATTGCTCATATGTAATTCTAAATAAGTAAACAGATAGCAAAAATGACTTTCAGGCTTATTCAGGCAGTTTCAGAGCTCACCTCGCTACTGAAGGAATGCGTCTTCTGCCGGCAGTCTCCTGTCAGTAATGCACCCTCGATTCCGTTTTGGTGTAGAAAATACGCCTGTAAAGGGCTCTTCACATCTTCTCGCTTTCAAACTGTTCGGTTGCGGTCCAGAAATGTCACATCCATAACGGAAATGATTCACGACATTCGCAAGCGATGCTATAATGAACAAAAATAAATATGGCTTTGAGATGTATCACGAAGCTTCACATTCAATATAAACGTGTGCTAAAAGACAAGAAGCGGAAAAAGGCTAAAAGAAAACATGAAGCCGCAACGTCCTCCCTCCACTCCTGCTTGTGCGGCGGCACCTTGGTGTAAATGGCTTATACTGCATGAGAAATTGTAATGCTGCAGCTCAGCTCAGGCGGGAGATACATTAAGGGGGCAAAAGCGAACCATACCATTTCCAGACATTACTGCATCAGCAAAATTTCCCTCTTACGAGTAGACAAGATGACGAGCGGTCTGTTTTATCTGGACACACTGACAGGGGGGTATGGATGCGAAAGGCTTCTTAAAGGGGGGATCAATAAGGGGAGAGGGAATAATTCCTTAATCATGCCCAACATATTGTTGCACTGTATTGCACATGGGAGAACGCGGAGCGGGAGAGGGGGGTAGGACAGTATGGGGGAGGGGTTCGACGCAATGCAGACCGCGCGTGGCCACAAGTGCTTGTCCACGCAATGCGCGAAAGCATTTATGTGCCAACACTGGCGCAGTATCTGATTCGCCGAGCACTAATGTGCACAGATACTTTAACTGACCACACTAACCAATAACCACAATAAAAAGACGACTTCTCTAAAGTGCTCTTCTTCGTGGAATACTGCGACTCTTTTCCACCCAAAACAGTTAGAAAGCCGCACAGCTCCATGCGTGCTGTTTCAGACTAGATCGTGCGGGGGTTGGAATATTTATAGAATAACGTGGGTGTATGTACTCGGACGGACGGCGATTTTTGCAGCACACTCGGTTACAGCGCTTTCCAACACACGCTGATTATATAGGCACTTTGTTTTTATACATCTCACCTTCGTTTTCCTGGATTTTTTTTCTTGAAACGTTTTAATGCTTGCAATTTAGAATAGTGGGGAAATCATGTATAATTCACAAATGAAGAAGATACCAGTGATTTCCGACATGACAGACACAAATGTAGCATGCATAAATGTAATAGGCTACTTGCATTCATGTTTGCAAAAAGGGTTATACAATTTTATATAATAATATGATTCATTGACTCTAAAACCTAAATGTAGCCAATAAGTAAATACTTGAGTACTTAAACCTTGAATTATTATAGTTCAAACATTTTAAACTATGAATATTCCTCAGAAATAGCTTTTTATAGGGTTCCATTTACCTTGTTAGATAGATAGTTTTAAAATATTATTAATATTTCTTAAAACATTATTGGCTAAACTAATGTAAAGTGTCACATTTTGACTTTTTAATGTGTTTTAATATATGTTTTGTTCAGAAAACATATTAAAACAGAAAAAAGTCAAATACATTTACATTTACATTTACATTTATTCATTTAGCAGACGCTTTTATCCAAAGCGACTTACAATTGGGGATGCAACAAGTGATGCAACAAATCTATCTATCTATCTATCTATCTATCTATCTATCTATCTATCTATCTATCTATCTATCTATCTATCTATCTATCTATTTATTTCTGGACAGTTAAATCACCCAAGCCATTTTCACCCCACAAAAAGCTAAATAGCTATAACTTTAAAATATGTTCATCACAGAAATGTTTAATAAACTTAATAAGCTTAATGCGTTTAATAAACATCACTGACCAATGCTGATTGGTTGTTTCAATTGGTTGTTTAAATATGGACTAACCCAACTGCTGGGTTACATTTTTAAATAAAATTTTAACCCAACAATTGGGTTAGTCCATATTTGACCAAAATTTGGGTTGAAACACCCCAGCATTTTCAGAGTGCATAGCATATATATTCTAATATGATGTAATAATACTTTCCTTGATTAAATTAACAATTTTTTTTTCCATGTTTGTGGACGGTGATGTTTCCTCAAATTCACCAATAGGTGGCGTACAAACATCATCAAACCGATCCAAACACCACCAGAATTAATAATCTGTACAAGACATCTCTCTATTAGTATCAGGGACGTGTAAAATAAGTTGTGACTTAATTCAAAAAAGGAAAGCTTGAATTAAAAATACCTTAAATAAATATGAGCTATTGTATACAAGATGACTTATAAACTTTATAATTGTTTGCTAGCATAAGCATATATCAAGTTGATCTGAGTACTAATTTGTTTCAGACAAATCCTAAACATGTCCATCAGCCAAACAGAGTACAAGCACTACAGTTTTCATTATAAGGCACTGTAAGAACAGCAGCTGGAGTGAGTGAGCTCTTAACTGCTAAATATCATAAATAAGAAATGGCCAGCCCTTTCCTCCCCTCACTTTGCCGTTCAATGACTTCCCCTTAGTACATGTACTTTCGGTGAGCAGTGATTAGTTCAATCAACATAAATGCATCAGCAGTCATTAATCAGAGCTGTCTGAAGTGTCATAGATCCCACCTGTTATAAATTATTGATGGAGTAATTGTACCGTTTTGTAAGTGTTTCATCGCTCTGTTTAAACTGACAACATCTGCATTACTTAATCATGATTTTTGGAGACATAATATAATTGCACAACTCAACTTCAAACACTTTTTTTTCACTAAGTTTAGTTTAGACAGTTTAGTTAAATTTGGTTTGGGCCATTGCTATATGAGCTTTTCCCCTAAATACGTCTAGTCAGCAAGGTTACATGCTACAATGCCACAGTAGAAACTAACATTATTGCATAATAAGCACACAAATATCCAACAATTACAAAAGAAAACATCTTTCACAGGATAACTGATCACTCAGATAATTACTTTGTGTTTTACTGTATATAAATACATTTAAAGCTTAATTTATCTAGAAAAATGATTCAAACAAAGTTTGATTATGAATATGACAAAATATTTATTTATCAAAAATAAGTTAACAATTCATACCTTATTAACACGTTAGAAAAATAGCTTGTTCACTTGGTCTGATATGCTGTCATGTGGGCAGGTTAACTACCCAGGATGTTAAGGTAACAAGCATCTAGTGTCAGACCATATAACTACATTTTATCCTGAGAAATGGCAACATATTTAAAGAACAACTTTTGCATGTTTAAAACACACAGCCTTTTACACAAAGCAGAGATTGAGATATTTTAAGAACAATATCTCACACAGGCAATGACACAATGCAGGCTTAAACAAGCTTAAAACATTTTATAAATAGTATGTAAATAAGTCTAGATTACAAATATATTACAATATATTACAAAAATCAGTAGCGGCCTGTGAGGATTTTTGTTTGAGAGGCTGATTTGTAAATGAATACCGATCGATGAACCAATCTATAGGCTATTTATGTGCTTACACAAATTTTACATTCGATAATTGATTTATAATCGCAATAATAAATCAAAGGAACACATTTCAAAGCTATATGCACATATACGCTAAATATATACTATATACTTTATGACAATTTTAAACATTTACTCACCTGTGTGAATTCAGTCGTTCGCGCTTTTATTTTGGTAAATGCGTATATCGTCCATTCTTACTCGTTTTGAAATCCTTAATTCATTTGTATTTTATCTATATTTTCGTTAAAGTTGCTAAAGTTTCTGTTCACCTGTTGTCTGACAACAAGCAGGCTTGATGACGTAAAACATGATACTGCTGTCTGATTGGTTCGAATGCTTGCCTCTCAGACAACGATTGGTTATTTGCGGACAGCCTCGTTTCGCATTTTGGACGAAAGTAATGTCTAATCTGATTGGTCAGTTTAGTACCAATGCTGTCAGCCTCCTGTAGCATCCGATGTGAATAGAAAACGCCAGGGCGTCCGAGTAACAAAACTATTTAGCCTACATCATATGAAGCATATAGCACATTAATAGGTAACAGTTAAAATGAAAAAGCCTACACCTCTTCCTCTGACGGACCGCTACTGACAAAAATGCCTATAATGCACACATATTGCATGTTTATGAAGGTAATATGAACTTCAGTCTTCTTTATAGAGAAGAAATGTCTTCATACAGCTGCTGCTCCCTGCAATTGAAGTAACATCAATGTGGTGACACGGATAATGAGACATGCACCATCACATCAGTGAATGTGACATTTGTGTTCAACAGTTTACAGGTTAGATAATGTAAGATTCTCTACATAACCCTAACCGCGTCGCAAGAGGGCGATCCAATATGATACTTTTACGTTTAAACAAGTGAACAAGCAATTTGCACGTTCATGATTTTAGCAGTAGGCCTGCTAACATATTTAGCTATTTCTAAGCCACTAAAATTAAGTATTTAGATTAGGAATTAAGATTTAAAGTGCAGCCTGGAGGTCTGTCCCAAATTACATACTATAAATTATGCACTCTATATATTCTATTCTATTATATTATGTACTATGTAGGCCTACTCAACAGTCCAGTGTATGATTTGTATAAGGTTATTTTGATACCCCTTCTATCTCCATTACGTAAGGAAAGCTGTGACAGTTGAAGTGTTCAGCAGCCAAAGGCCAAATTCTACTAGGGGTCCTTTTTGTGAATGTAAACTGGAGAAGGGTCTGGCTTCTGCTGGACACATTTTGTATATCTAAAGTTAAGGAAGTCTATCCTTCATCAAATTTATCCTGTTAGTTCTTTAGAATTTCAATATTCTGATCGTTTATCTACTGAATATGTTACCAACTTCTATATTGTATGCAAAATCTTTCACTCTCAAACCAAAATGGTCTAATTCTACTTTGTATCTTCCTATTTTTTTTCTTGAATTCAGTTGCCGAATTTCATCCCTCAGTCTCAGAGCTGGGTAGTAACTGATTACATGTAATCTGGATTACGTAATCAGATTCCAAAAACTGTCTTGTAATTAGATTAAATTACATTTTAAAATACTCGTAATAAGAGCAGACTACAGTTACTTTTTATGGATTACATAATTACATACACTATAGCAATGATTTATTAATTATTTATTAATTCTCCCTTATTCCTCTTGACCATGTTTTAAATTTGCCTGTCTAAAATAGCCTACTGCTTATAAACATTCAGAAAGTCTTCAAGTTTTGTGGACATTTAGACAAAGATCAGTCATTATTCAGGTGGCTACACCGCATTTGACCATTGAATTAAAAACAATTCAGGTTAAAAAAGTGTTTCAACATTGCATTAAATACTGATGAACACATTGATTTTTTTTTATATTCAATTATCACTCAGTAGGTTATTTAACCACATATTTCTATGTCTTTAGAAGGCTTTTGTCTTTTAAACACATTTAAATGCACAAACGTTTTTGTCATCTGATTCTCTTTCACCTAATATAGTTTTCTTGAAGAACCCCTGAGATTTTAAAATAAATATGAATATATTTGCATGTTCGGTTATGGTCACATGACATTCAAGTAAACAAATAAAATATTTCATTATTTTGATTGATTTTAAAACTATTTATTTTATTTTAACATTTTTAATGTTTGGGAAACCTTGAAGTAATAATGTTTATTGCACTTCATGTTGTCAATAACAACAAATGGAATACATATGGAATATAATATGGTACAAGATTATCCTATTTAAATCAATGTGATAAATGAGTTAGGTCAAATATAATCTGAAAGTAATCAAAAAGTAGTCTGATTATATTACCTAAAATGTTTAATGTAATGGATTACATTATAACTACAATTTTTGTCATGGAATTATATTTTTGTTATCCTTTTTATTTTTGAATTGAATTTGTCCCATTGTACCATGGTACTAAATTAAAAATATAAGCGTTAATTAAAAAAACGTTCCAGTAAAGCCAATAGCAGCTACAAAAAGTAAAGTGTCCAACATTCGAATTAAGCGCATCACTGGGTTATCTGAAGTGCAAGTATCTAAAGTGAATTTTCAGTGTGAACACACTGCTCCCACTATTTATACTACAAAATGATATAGTGCATAAGTAGGAGAACTGGAACGCGCCTTTTGTGTTAGTAAACATTCTGACATGACCTAAGTCTTAACGTGGTTATTCAGGCGCTTTTAGTGTACTGGCCGTTTACGTTGCCTGGCAACGTGGAAGCATGGCGCACTAATTTAGAATTCAGTTGTACGGATACAACAGCTCTGAACAAAGTTAATTCAGTCATAATCTAGAATTGGAACTCTAGAAACAAGAAACCCAAAGTATACAGACAGCAAGACTAATATAATACTCACATAGATGCGCGCACTTTTGTACAGCTTGTTTTGGTGTTCTTATACATCTGTGAGTTTGCCTGTATATTCCTCTGATGGACTGAAATTTAACACGCTTATTGAATTCCAGTCGTCATCTGAATGCTCTGATTTCACGAGCGAGGGTTTACTGTCGCTTTTATTTCGGTCAAAAACAGGAGGCAACGGGCGGCCACAGGTTACATGGGTATATTCCACTTGCTCCTCCTCGCTGTGCTCTCGGTGATAGAAGTAATTAAAATTAGACACGATTACTGGTACCGGCAGGGCGATTGTAAGAACTCCTGCAATGGCACACATTGATCCCACAATCTTGCCTCCTATCGTCACTGGATACATGTCGCCATATCCAACAGTAGTCATGGTAACAACCGCCCACCAGAACGCATCTGGGATACTAGTAAAAGACGATTCCGGGTCGTCCACTTCAGCGAAGTACACCGCACTGGAAAACAATATTATGCCAATGATAAGGAAAAATATGAGTAGTCCAAGTTCTCGCATACTCGCTCGTAGGGTCTGACCGAGAATTTGGAGACCCTTGGAGTGCCGTGAGAGCTTGAAAATCCTGAAGACGCGCACCAAGCGGATAACTCTCAGTATGGCGAGAGACGTGGTCTGTTGCGAGTTTGACTGGACCTCGCTAAGGTCTAAACCCAAAGTAATGAAATATGGAAGGATAGCCACAATATCTATAACGTTCATGATGTCTTTGAAGAAGGCGGGCTTGCTCGGGCATGCAAGAAACCTTACAAACAGTTCGAAGGAAAACCAAACGACGCAGATGGTCTCCAACAAGAAGAATGGATCCGTCAATATACTAGATCTTTTTCCAGAAGCCGTTCCGTTCGGCGCAAGGTGGTTGTTGAACACACGGTCATCCTCTCTGAATTCTGGCAAAGTTTCTAGGCAGAAGATGACAATGGATATCAGGATGATCATTACAGATACTATAGCGATCATTCTGGCTGGACCAGAGCTGTCGGGATGCTCAAACAGCAGCCAGATTTGACGCTTAAACTCATTGGACGGAACGGGACGCTCGTCTTCTTTTGTCAAACCCTCATCCTCTCGGAAACGATCGATGACGTCATCACCAATTTCGTAAAACCTAATTTCATCCATAAAGATCTCAACCGGCACGTTGATGGGTCTTCGAAGCCTCCCACCTGACTGGTAGTAATAGAGGATCGCATCAAAACTTGGCCGGTTCCTGTCAAAGAAGAACTCGTTCCTCAACGGGTCGTAGAACCGCATCCTTTTAATCGGGTCTCCTAATAACGTGTTCGGATATCTTGCGAGGGTTTTAAGTTGGGTTTCGAAACGCAGACCTGAAATGTTGATGGTGACCAGCTTGCAGCACTCCTGGTCAGGGGGCTCCACTTCGCAGACGTCCTGGAAGGGTTCAGCGTGGTCCACACTCTCATCGTGGTTCTCTTGGGACATCTTCGCCCCGCGAGAGTGTTGTCTGTTGTGCCTCCACGACTTTCCGCCACTCCACCAGTTTTTTGGATCCGATAGCTCCAGCCTGACAGAGATAGAGCGCTAAACTAACTTCTAAAAGCTACTAAGCTACCTTCTGAAAGTTTGAAAAACTTTTACAACTAGTTTATTGATCTAATGAAATAGAAGTCATTCTGACAACATGCTCAGCCGAGAGCTCAAACAGATATAGTACCACTCAGACTGCTTAAGACAGCAAAGGGTGGGCTGACTTTGATTGGCACACTGAATGCGCGTCGGGTGTTTTGAACTTTAGTGGCACGCAGTTAGAAGCTGTAATTGGAAGAAGACTGAAGAACTAGAGGTTGTTTTTACTTATTGTATTTATCAAATACGTTTTAATTCTAAATATGCACATACCATACGATGTATGAATGCGGCTTTTTTCAAAATTGACCCATTTACTTAAAATTACGATCACTTTTCAAGTAATTTCCGAATTCAGAAACGCTTCCAAACTGTTTATTTCCCACATCCGAAAACCTAACACTGTTGCTCCGGCCTGGGCCTCTTAAACTGAGGCGAAAATGCTGGCGTGACTGACACCTGAGCACCCGCATAGGACGACTCCTAAGAAGCGGCATTAGCTGCGGCTACACTGGACTTTACAGCTAACACCATGAGGCCCCAAGCAGAAATGTGATGATGCCTCATCAGGTTTATTAGTGCTGATGGATGTATGGAGAACGAGAAAGAGAGAAAGAGAGCAGATCACCACACTACACCTGTGTGCTGAAAGTTGTCTGGATCAACTGGCTTGGTAATGAGTCGTTTGCTTGGTTGCTTGTTTGTTTATTTATTTTGGACGAGTGCTCTGATTAATAATTCTATTTTCATAACTGCCTGTCAGAGACCTTTACGTCAAGGGTTTTCATTAACATTACTAGTATACACTACCAGCCAAAGGTTTTTAAACAGTAAGAGTAAATGTTTTAAAATAATTATCTTCTGGCCACCAAGCCTTCATTTATTTGATCCAAAGTACAGCAAAACAGTAATAGTGTGAAATATTTTTACTATTAAAAAACTGCTTTCTTTCTTTCTTTTTGAATATATTTTAACATGTAATTTGTTCCTGTGTTTAAAGCTATATTCAGCATCATTACTTCAGTCTTCAGTGTCACATGATCCTTCAGAAATCATTCTCACATGCTGATTTGCTGCTCAAGAAACATTTATTATTATTATCAATATTTAAAACAGTTGAGTACAGTTTTTTTTTCAGGATTCTTTGATGAATAGAGAGATCCAAAGCTCAGCATTATTCTGAAATAAACATTGTTTGTAACATTACGCTATACCATTGAAAAGCCTAGAGTCAGTATAATTTTTTTTTTTGTTTAGCAAGGATGCTTTAAAGTGATTTATAATTTAAAATGTTACAAAATATTTCTATTATAGATAAATGCTGTTTTTCTATGCATCAAAGAAACTTGAAAAAAATTCTACTGTTTTCAACATAATAATAATAAAAAAAATAATAATAATAAATGTTTTTTAAGTAGTAAATCAGAATATTTGAATCATTTCTGAAGGATCATGTGTGGAGTAATGATGCTAAAAATTCAGCTTTGAAATCACAGGAATAAATTACATTTAAAAATATATTCAAATAGAAAAACAGTTATTTTAAATAGTAAAAAATATTTCAAAAATTACTGTTTTTGCTGTACTCTGGACTCATGGTGAGCAGAATAAACATTTTTAAAAAACATTAAAAACCTTACTGTTTAAAAACTTTTGACTGGTAGTGTAACTTGACCATTTTGACTAGTGTAAGTCTTAAGTAACACACCACAGTTATAACAATAACGACAAAGAGGAACAATAGTTTGAATCACTTTCAGAATGATTTCAGCCGATGAACGATAATAAAACATTGACAGCCAATCAGAATCCATATGACTTGCATCGCTCATTCAAAAAACTAGCACAATCACGTTTCGAATGGAAAATTGTGTTTCAGGGTGTAAAATATATGCTTTTTGTCAGGGTTCCCCTGGAAAATTAACCAGGGGCTAAATATGATGTTATTGGTACAATTAAAACAACCGGCAACACAGATGGTAGCACTTGCTAACTTGCTCAAGTACTCTCTGTGCCAATCAAAACAGGCTTGGCCAGCTGACCAATCAGAGCAGAGTAGATTTATGGAAGGGAGTGGTTTACTAAAGCTGGTTCAAACAAACTGTTTTGAAATCATTGACAAATGACTCTGTGTATAAATATACAGTCAAGCCCGAAATTATTCATACCCCTGGCAAATTCTGACTTAGTTACTTTTATTCAACCAGCAAGTTTTTTTTTTATTAGAAATTACACAGACGTCTCCCAGAAGATAATAAGATGATGTAAAGGAGGCATCATTATGGAAAAAAATATTACGCATCTTTTATTTACATTTGAACAAAAAGTGGTCCAAATTTATTCATATCCTTCTCAATTATCAATAGAAAAGCCTTTATTGGCTATTAGAGCAATCAAATGCTTCCTATAATTGCTGACCAGCTTTTTGCATGTCTCCACTGGTATTTTTGCCCATTCATCTTTAGCGATGAGCTCCAACTCTTTCAGGTTGGAGGTTCTCCTTGCCATCACCCTGATCTTTAGCTCCCTCCACAGATTCTCAATTGGATTTAAGTCAGGACTCTGGCTGGGCCACTGCAAAACGTTATTGTTTTTGTCTGCTAACCATTTCTTCACCACTTTTGCTGTGTGTTTTGGCTGGAGAGATGGTGTCCTCCTTGGTCTGCTTCCATGGAACCCAACGGTGTGCAGTGTCCGTTGGACTGTCTGCCTTGAGATGTTGCTACCAGCAGTGCCCAGATTCATCAGGATGGCCTTGGTGGTGATCCTTGGATTCTTTTTAATGTGCAGAACGTCTTGTGTTTTTAAAAAATACTTTGCACTTTAGCCCATGGAACTTCAAAACATTTAGATATGGTCTTATAGCCCTTTCCTGACTTGTGAGCAGCCACAATGCACAGCCGCAGGTCCTCAGTGAGCTCCTTTGTCTTAGCCATGACTGTCCACAAACCAACAGCAGAGAGCTTCTGTTTTTCACCTGTTGAGTTGATTAAAACAGCTGTTCCCAATGAATCAGAGTAATTAGGATGCTTTAGAACAGCTTGGACTATTTGGAATGGTATAGAACTTTGGATTTTCCCATAGACTGCAACAGTTTGCTAAGGGTATGAATAATTTTGGACATGCCACTTTTTGTTCAAATGTAAACAAAAGCTGAGAAATACTTTTTTCCACAATGATGCCTCTTGTACATCGTCTTATTATCTTTTGGGAGAAGCCTGTGTCAAAGTAACTTTAAGTCAGAATTTGCCAGGGGTATGAATAATTTCAGGCTTGACTGTACACTTGGAGAAAATTACAGTGTTTTCTGATGCATTTAAACCTGTTGTAGGGGACTTCAACACAATAATAGGAAATTTTATTATAGGACAAAAAGCAGGCATGTGATTGGCTAAGGACAAAAAAGCAGGAAAATATACTAAGACAACCCCCCCCCCCCACGCCGATCAAATCGTTTTAAAATCAATAAACTCCTTTTAAAATCAATATTTTGTGTCAAATTATTGATTTATTTTGTAGGTAGCCATGTAATAAGCGGGATAATGTAGAGTTTGTCTTACGTGTGCTTCATGAGGCTCCCTCTGTCATGCACGCGCTACGCGGTCTCGCACTCACTCCCTCGCTCTAGATTCCGGGAGAAACTATTTGCGGCCATCAGATTCAGTGAGCTATATATTTAATATAATAATTAAAATATAATTATTGATTTTTCATTAGACTATTTTTTGGTGCCCCCTCAGCACTCGGTACCCTACGCACAGTGCGTGATGCGCGTGGTGGGAGCGGCAGCGCTGAATGAACCTTATTGAAAAGTGTTAACTTACCATCTTATCAGTTAACGGTTAATAATCGGATAATGATTTGCGGTTGTCGGTTGGGAAAATTAACCGAAATGAGCATCCCTAATAGCTAGCAAATACAAGTAAGTTAATGTTAATGCAGCTTAAACATCCTGCCATAGTGGAAAATCACTCAAAATCGATCATCTAATCAATCAACAACAAAGTCAAATTAGTAACTTATAGGTTATATATAGACACAAGCAATAATACATACCCAGATCATCCGATCCGGCGATGTTCTTGTCACGATACCACTGTAGCGCGAGAGCGACTGAGGTAACTTACACTGCGCAGCAGGGAGCTTGATTGACAGGTGATCTGACCAATCATACTTCGCCATCCGCCATTTGCGAACGGTCGCAAATACGTGACATAGGTCACATTTTCAGGTCGAAAAATCCGGAATTCCGGGTTAATCCGGAAAAATCACATCCCTGAAAAGCCATATGACCTGTTCTTTAACATCTAATGATAAAAATGTATGTTTTTAATGTTACCTTTGGCTCCAGCCACACGCATGCATCGTGGTGCTCTCATGAATGCGCTTCAAAGACTGACATGGAAGAAAAGAAAGTGTTGAATAAAAACGTTATTTTTGTTTTGTTTTTTTGTGCAAAAAAAGTATTCTTGTAGCTTTATAACATTACGGTTGAAACACTGATGTCACACGGACTATTTTAACGATGTCCTTACCTTTGTGGGTCTTGAACATGTCAGTTGCATTGCTGTCTATGCAGGGTCAAAAGCTCTCAGACTAAGACAAAGATGAACGAAGGTCTTACGGGTTTGGAACGACATAAGGGTGAGTAATTAACAACAACAACATTTTTATTTCTGGCTGAACTATTCTTTTAATATGGTTAGCTGTAGAATCTAATTTTTCCTTCTTTCAGCAAGTGCCATTTTCTTGGAAACCACTATGATTTTGTCTTGCTTAGTAGCTGTATCTTTATCTTTTTTATTAATGAAGTTTACAACAGTCCCCTCCTGATGTTAAAAATAACTCTGGATATGGATATAAACAGACATGATAAATCAGTAAGGCATGTCCAAGCAATCAGTAACAGCAGATTGAATCTTGGAGATGGACCTGATAAACAGGCAAATTCTTTGGGCCAGGGCAGAAAAGGCCAGGGATTCCCATGAGAGGAAAATGCTGACAGTAAGCAATATGCCAACTTAATAAATGGCACTAGCGCTGACCATGTGAGTGAAGGACGGCCCAATGGGATGAGATATCATCATTCCATTCACACCCAAACGTCAGCATGGAACTCCCACAATGTTCAAATGCCGTCAGGCTCCCGAGGAATCTGGGCTCACGTTCCACCTTGTGTATGACGATGTAATGGTACATGTATGGAATTTATCATGTTTTCAGCTATGACAACCCTTAGGCCCCTTAAATTTCAAAGATCTTAATATGGAGCTGAGACTTGTGGCGCTGAAAATCTTCAATGAAGACTCTCTGCTTCTGTGCGGTTGTGTATATAACATTATAAGAGTCTTTCCCGTGGCTAAATAAAGCTCTGATGAGTTTACCCGCTAGCGTCTCCGTTCAGTTTATCGGCTCGTATTACAAACTCATGTCTAACAGGCAGCCTAATATTTTCACCATCCCCTGTGTGTGATAGTACCTTAAAAAACTCTTGTGTATGTAATAGTGGGACAAATTCGTACTCATTCACGTACTAAGCATGTTTTGGCACAATAGTTGATTTGCATGTGAGGTCACATTCCTTCTTAAAGGAGTAGTTCATCCTAAATGTATATCATTTACTCAGCCTCAAGTCATTGTGTGAATGTCCAGGCTGACTTTTTTCCTGGACAGCCGAAGTGAATGAGAATTGGTCACGTTACAAATATGACAAATGAGTAGTGTTGGTATTGTAAAATAAAACTGAAAATTTGAAATAAAGCTGAAATAAAATTAAATATAAATATTAGATGAAAAACTTGGCAACTTACTAGAATAAAAAAAAGTTGAAGGACTAAAATGACAGAAACTAAATTTGAAATATAAATAAAACAAATCTAACTTATTTTGTCTTCTGGGAAACATGTAAGTATCTTCTGTAGCTTCTGAAGGGCAGTACTAAATGAAAAAATATGATATTACTGCAAAATAAGAAAAAGGTACACATCTTCATACTGTTCAAAAGTTTTCAACCCCAGGGTCTTAATGCATTGTATGCCTTCTGTAATAGCTGCATATGAGTCCCTCAGTATTCCTCAATGTGAAAAGATGGATCTCAAAATCATACAGTCATTGTTGGAAAGGGTTCAAAATACACAAAAATGCTGGGGGAAAAAAAAAAACTAAGAATTTGTTGGACCTCAAGGATTTTTCTGAAAAAAACAGCGGGCAGTTTAACTGTTCAGGACAAACAAGGGACTCACAACATAGTATTAAGAATGAAGCGTATGTAAACTTTTCAACAGGGTCATTTTTATAAATTCAACTATTATTTTTTCTTGTGGACTATATGTAAACATCTTAGATGTGAAATATCTTATTCAGGTCAGTACTAAAATAAAAAACAACATGCATTTTGTATGATTTCTCTTACTTTTTACTTTTTCTTAACCTTTTGACCTCAACTGTATATATCTATATAAAAAATGCTGGGTAAAATATGAACAAACTCAGCAGTTAGGATAAATGTTTAACCCAGCTTTCTGTAGTTTTATTTACCTCAACTATTGTTTAAAAATTACTATACAGCTATCTTAAAATTATCCCAAAATAGGTTGTAAATTAAAAATCAGACACAATTACTAGAAGCATCAATATGTACATATTGATCAGTAAGTCATCTGGACTATTTTATTTTTATGCTTTAATTTATATGTTTAATATTTATTATTACTATTGTTCATTTATAGACCACAACAACCACAATAATGCCTTGTAATTTTTATAATTGAGTTTATTATATTTATTTACTGTATGTACATGAAAAATTTGAACTTGACTTTTTATTTAAGATTATTTTTTATTGACCTTTGGTAACTATAAGACTTTGCGACTAGTGACTAAAGCTAATGTGTTATAGCTAATGTAGCGATGGCCTTTGAGCCAGAGGTGACACAGGCTGATATATGGGTGACGGGCGATGATAGCTTGAGACGACAGATTTTCCTTTAAGTTATCAGCCTCTTAAACATTTTTAGCCTGTGTAAACTTTTAGTAACGTGACCTAAATGGACCACAAGATTGTTTGCAACAACATCTAATTACTACTATACATTTAAGGTGAAAAATACTCTTGTCGAAACAAGCCAAGAAACACCTGCTACTAAAGCTCAACAGGTTCGTAGTGTGAGACAGTGCTAAGTTGCTGCTGACTTCGACACCTTTAGCTGCTACAGATCAAGGCTTCCTCCATCGAAAGTGAATACGACTGCAAGGCACTGCGCCAGTTCTCGGGGGTTTGATGGTCACCGGTTTTAGCAGGGTGTCAGTTGAGTTTGATGACCATGTTTTTTTCTGATAGGTGACCATGGCATGAAGCAAGGGGGTGAAACCTGAGAGTGGAGATCCGGAAGGTTGGAAGGTATCTTCTGCATGCTCTGTTCCTCTCCTGACTCTTTCCGGGATTATGATTACATGCCTTGATTAAGACTTGCCCTTTTTAGTCACAGACACCGACTGCTGTCGAGCTGCGGTCAGATCTGCTGGAAGGAAGCCTGGAAGTGTGCCCTGCTCAACATAAAAGGGCGAATGAACATCAAAGCTTCTTGAAGGTCATTGTATTGGTGATTTACGTTCCTCTCAATTCTGAGCCAAAGACTTAAAGGGATAGTTAACCCAAAAATGAAAATAACCCCATGATTTTCTGACCCTCAAGTCCTCCGAGATGTATATGACTTTCTTCTTTCAGATGAACACAATCGGAGTTATATTAAAAAATGTCCTGGCTCTTCCAAGCTTTATAATTTCCCTTCTGAAGTAAATCGATGTGTTTGTGTAAGAAAAATATCCCTATTTAAAACGTTGTAAACTGTAATCTCTAGCTTTCGTTAACTCTTGTATACGTTCACAAGAGTCGTTTTCCAGTGGATGTCGTAGGACGTAGGCAAAATGTAAGCTCTGATGATATATTAGACTCACAAGAACCAAATTTTGTTTACAGCAAAGGAAAACCAGTCTCCTCTTGGCTTATATTGAAATCCTCCAACATTTTTCTTTACAAATTCTCATTTTGTACTTCTAATTCATGACTGGTGTTTTGTTTTGCTCTCTCCTTTGCCCTTCATGGTTATGACAGTTAGCGCAAACGAGATTACAGTTTATAAAGTTTTAAATGGATTTTTTTCTTACACAAGAAGGTGAGTAAATTATGGGGTAATTTACATTTTTGGGCGAACTACCCCTTTAATTTTGAGACTAAATGTGACCCTGGACCACAAAAACAGTCTTAAATAGCACAGGTATATTTGTAGCAATAGCCAACAATACATTGTATGGGTCAAAATGATTGATTTCTTTTATGCCAAAAATCATTGGGATATTAAGTAAAGATCATGTTCCATTATGATATTTTGTAAATTTCCTACTGTAAATATATCAAAACTTAATTTTTGATTAGTAATATGCATTGCAAGAACTTCATCTGGCCAACTTTAAAGGTGATTTTCTCAATATTTCGATTTTTTTGCACCTTCAGATTCCAGGTTTTCAAATGTTGTCCTATCCTAACAAACCATATATCAATGGAAATCTATTCAGCTTGTATAATTCTCAATTTAAAAAAAATTACCATTATGATTGGCTTTGTGGTCCAAAGTCACCAATAAATTAAAAGCATAATTTATGTCTAAAACAGTAAAAAAAAAAAAAAAAAAAAGGGGGTCCTATTAGGCTTTTTCACTTTTTGAACTTTAGCCAGTGTGTCGTGTGTATGTTTGGGCATAAAAAAATCTACAAAGTTACAAATCTCAAAGTCCACTCCAAAGGAAGATATTTCGTTTAAAAAAAAAAAAACCTTTTCAAGAACTACAATGAACGGCTCCTTTGGACTACAGCGTTTGTTTTCCGGACGCTATGATGTCACAACGTAAATCCCGCCTACGGAAATTCAATTCATTGGCAGGTGGGGGATTCGCCTAACTTTAGCAATGTATTATGGACAGCCGCTTCTAGGATGCTTCAGCGAGCCGCAGGGCAGCTTGTATAAACGCGAGCATTAACTAAAGTGTCCGCCAACTGCTCCAGAATCCATGCTGAAGTCGCGGCGTTGACGTGTGCGGTATAGAGGGTCGAAACACACGCAGAGATGTAAACACGAACATTGACCAGTGATCATCCGTGGACGCATCGGAGCCATGCCATAGACGTGCAGTGCGTGTTAAGAGATTTATTCATCATACAGTGTAGACAGCTTCACTAGCCTTCTGGTTTCAGGCATGTAAATAATGAAATACATTAGCACAATAATGATAATATCACGTATCGGAGATCTTACAGACTGGACCAACAATACTATAGCATTTTATTTACTCACCCTCCATGCATCCTTGGTCTATATGACTTCCTTCTTTCAGACGAATGCAATTGGAGTTATATTAAAAACAATCCTGGCATTCCCAAGCTTTACAACAGCATATACTGAACGGCATAGGCAAGTGTTTCCCTCCATCAGTCCAAAATAAGTCGATCCATAATAAAAAGTGTCTCACATGGCTCCTGGGGGTCAGTAAAAGCCTCCTTTAGTGATCCGATGCGTTTTTGTAAAAAAATATCCATATTTAAAACGTAAGAATCACTTTAACCTAGTTTGCTGCTTTGGGAAAGTGCGTGGCAGTACTTAACGCCGTATAAGCTGTTTGCCAATTGCAACGCAGTGGGACTGCTAACCAATCACAATACATTTGGTTTTTCGGAATGTGGAACCCCGAAACTAATTGAGGCATTTGTGCCAGCCTGGGGAGAAATGCATTGTAATAATGTAAATTATGCGTTTTTCGAACCACCAAGCATGAGAGCATGTTCTAGTGCACCCCCAAAACAAAACAAAAAAAGACTCTGTAAAAGAGCATAATAGGACCCCTTTAAATAAAGCTGCTTTAAAGAAAAGTACAAATTCCGCAGTAAAAGAAAAAGTAAAAGAAAAAAAAACATACTAAGATATGAAATTAATCTACTTTAAGTATGTACATACTCATTGAAATTGAACATAGGTAAACATAATTCCTTGACGATTCTTAAAACATCCGAAAGGTCATATATCAGTAATAAAACTGATACTGTTGCTGGTATGTCGACGTACGCAATACAAGTGAACATTGTGTGCATCATGTCTCAATCTTCTCAGTATACAGGATTGGGAGACACAGATGTTTTACCCACAGATGCAGCTGAAACTGTATCTAGCCCCACGAGTATCTCTCTGGACTGCCAGGAACTACAGCTAGTATTAATAGCCCTCCAGCACTTTCTGAAGAACTGTATGGAAAAAAACATGCCCCGTTATATGCAATGTATCATTAGTCTGCATTAAAATCAATCGATAGTAAGATTTAATGAAGAGCTAAAAAATAATCGATCTAGAAGTGGAGTGCTCCTTTGGCTGATTCATGCATTTATAACAGGTGCAAACAGGTGAAAACGAAAGTGGTTAGAAATGTCCTTTTAGATGTTGTTTAAACTGACAAGCTTGATTGTGACTATAACCACTTTCCACTCAAATGGATCTGCAATTTTATAAAATTTGGATTAGATTTCAATGATGAAAATCTGCCAAAAAACATTAAAGAGGTCATCGGGTGCCACATGTACAAGCTGTTTGAACTGAAATGTGTGTTGCGAGAGTGTGTACACAACCACCCTAGAATGACAAAGATCCACCCAGTAGTTTTCTTTTAATTAAGTAAAATAATTTGCCTCTTCTCATATAGAGCCGTTCTCAGATGCCTGTCGTTGTGGCGTAACACCGACAGAGGCCGCTCCTGCGATAGTTGATAGACAGTGTTTTAGCATAGACCCGCCCCGAGTCAGAAGTAAACTGAAGGCACTGAGGGAATGTGGCCGCCGATCTACCTAAATGGGTTCATGTTTGCCTGAATCATTTCTCACCATACTGCTTTAAAAACAAGGGTCAGGATAAAGCAGTTTTTGCGAAGCTGCTGCTGAAAAATGGGTTTGTAACTATTTGTGTTCCTGCTTCATCTTAACCAGAAGAAGTGAGTGTAATTTCTTTTTATATGAATCTTTGCTAATCGCCTTTCAAATAATATGCTAAAGTTAGTGCGTTTCACGATGAATGCGGCTAAAGTGTAACTTACACGCTCAGAGAACATGGTTATGACGTCTTCTCTATGTACATCCGTCTCAATACAATTCATAATCGCACGTTTATAATGAACGATGCATTAAGGTTGATTGTCTTTTTACAAACTGTGTACGTTGTAGTAAAACTACATTTAAGCTTAGCTTTGTAACGCTAGATGGTTTAAAACGGTGTCTGTTTGAGTGATTAAGATGTCATGTACAATTATTTTAAATTGTTTTGGATCAGTTATAACTGCATTAAGAATGGTAACGTTAACGCAATATCTGCAAAAGTGTTTACAGCCCATAACTGCATATGAGTAAAGACCATAACACTCACATTTATGTATTTCAATATTAGGACGGGGTAAGTTATGTTCACATTGTGCTCTCATTCAATCAGCTATACCTCAGTAAACACATGGAGTTCGTCTCTATACCTCAGTAAACACATGGAGTTTGTTTCTATACCTCAGTAAACACATGGAGTTCGTCTCTATACCTCAGTAAACACATGGAGTTCGTCTCTATACCTCAGTAAACACATCACGTTCGTCTCTATACCTCAGTAAACACATCACGTTCGTCTCTATACCTCAGTAAACACATCACGTTCGTCTCTATACCTCAGTAAACACATCACGTTCGTCTCTATACCTCAGTAAACACATCACGTTCATCTCTATACCTCAGTAAACACATCACGTTCGTCTCTATACCTCAGTAAACACATCACGTTCGTCTCTATACCTCAGTAAACACATCACGTTCGTCTCTATACCTCAGTAAACACATCACGTTCGTCTCTATACCTCAGTAAACACATCACGTTCATCTCTATACCTCAGTAAACACATCACGTTCGTCTCTATACCTCAGTAAACACATCACGTTCGTCTCTATACCTCAGTTAACACATCACGTTCATCTCTATACCTCAGTAAACACATCACGTTCGTCTCTATACCTCAGTAAACACATCACGTTCGTCTCTATACCTCAGTTAACACATCACGTTCGTCTCTATACCTCAGTAAACACATCACGTTCGTCTCTATACCTCAGTAAACACATCACGTTCGTCTCTATACCTCAGTAAACACATCACGTTCGTCTCTATACCTCAGTAAACACATCACGTTCATCTCTATACCTCAGTAAACACATCACGTTCGTCTCTATACCTCAGTAAACACATCACGTTCGTCTCTATACCTCAGTAAACACATCACGTTCGTCTCTATACCTCAGTAAACACATCACGTTCGTCTCTATACCTCAGTAAACACATCACGTTCATCTCTATACCTCAGTAAACACATCACGTTCGTCTCTATACCTCAGTAAACACATCACGTTCGTCTCTATACCTCAGTTAACACATCACGTTCATCTCTATACCTCAGTAAACACATCACGTTCGTCTCTATACCTCAGTAAACACATCACGTTCGTCTCTATACCTCAGTAAACACATCACGTTCGTCTCTATACCTCAGTAAACACATCACGTTCGTCTCTATACCTCAGTTAACACATCACGTTCATCTCTATACCTCAGTAAACACATCACGTTCGTCTCTATACCTCAGTAAACACATCACGTTCATCTCTATACCTCAGTAAACACATCACGTTCATCTCTATACCTCAGTAAACACATGGAGTTCGTCTCTATACCTCAGTAAACACATGGAGTTCGTCTCTATACCTCAGTAAACACATCACGTTCGTCTCTATACCTCAGTTAACACATCACGTTCGTCTCTATACCTCAGTAAACACATCACGTTCGTCTCTATACCTCAGTAAACACATCACGTTCGTCTCTATACCTCAGTAAACACATCACGTTCGTCTCTATACCTCAGTAAACACATCACGTTCGTCTCTATACCTCAGTAAACACATCACGTTCGTCTCTATACCTCAGTAAACACATCACGTTCGTCTCTATACCTCAGTAAACACATCACGTTCGTCTCTATACCTCAGTAAACACATCACGTTCATCTCTATACCTCAGTAAACACATCACGTTCGTCTCTATACCTCAGTAAACACATCACGTTCGTCTCTATACCTCAGTAAACACATCACGTTCGTCTCTATACCTCAGTAAACACATCACGTTCATCTCTATACCTCAGTAAACACATCACGTTCGTCTCTATACCTCAGTAAACACATCACGTTCATCTCTATACCTCAGTAAACACATCACGTTTGTCTCTATACCTCAGTAAACACATCACGTTCGTCTCTATACCTCAGTTAACACATCACGTTCGTCTCTATACTGTACCTCAGTAAACACATGGAGTTCGTTTCTATACCTCAGTAAACACATGGAGTTCGTTTCTATACCTCAGTAAACACATCACGTTCATCTCTATACCTCAGTAAACACATCACGTTTGTCTCTATACCTCAGTAAACACATCACGTTCGTCTCTATACCTCAGTTAACACATCACGTTCGTCTCTATACTGTACCTCAGTAAACACATCACGTTCGTCTCTATACCTCAGTTAACACATCACGTTCGTCTCTATACTGTACCTCAGTAAACACATGGAGTTCGTTTCTATACCTCAGTAAACACATCACGTTCGTCTCTATACCTCAGTAAACACATGGAGTTCGTTTCTATACCTCAGTAAACACATCACGTTCGTTTCTATACCTCAGTAAACACATGGAGTTCGTTTCTATACCTCAGTAAACACATGGAGTTCGTTTCTATACCTCAGTAAACACATCACGTTCATCTCTATACCTCAGTAAACACATCACGTTCGTCTCTATACCTCAGTAAACACATCACGTTCATCTCTATACCTCAGTAAACACATCACGTTTGTCTCTATACCTCAGTAAACACATCACGTTCGTCTCTATACCTCAGTTAACACATCACGTTCGTCTCTATACTGTACCTCAGTAAACACATGGAGTTCGTTTCTATACCTCAGTAAACACATGGAGTTCGTTTCTATACCTCAGTAAACACATCACGTTCATCTCTATACCTCAGTAAACACATCACGTTTGTCTCTATACCTCAGTAAACACATCACGTTCGTCTCTATACCTCAGTTAACACATCACGTTCGTCTCTATACTGTACCTCAGTAAACACATCACGTTCGTCTCTATACCTCAGTAAACACATGGAGTTCGTTTCTATACCTCAGTAAACACATGGAGTTCGTTTCTATACCTCAGTAACATCGCGTTCGTCTCTATACCTCAGTAAACACATGGAGTTCGTCTCTATACCTCAGTAAACACATGGAGTTTGTTTCTATACCTCAGTAAACACATGGAGTTCGTTTCTATACCTCAGTAAACACATGGAGTTCGTTTCTATACCTCAGTAACATCGCGTTCGTCTCTATACCTCAGTAAACACATGGAGTTCGTCTCTATACCTCAGTAAACACATGGAGTTCGTTTCTATACCTCAGTAAACACATGGAGTTTGTTTCTATACCTCAGTAAACACATCACGTTCGTCTCTATACCTCAGTAAACACATGGAGTTCGTTTCTATACCTCAGTAAACACATGGAGTTCGTTTCTATACCTCAGTAAACACATCACGTTTGTCTCTATACCTCAGTAAACACATGGAGTTCGTTTCTATACCTCAGTAAACACATCACGTTCGTCTCTATACCTCAGTAAACACATGGAGTTCGTCTCTATACCTCAGTAAACACATCACGTTCGTTTCTATACCTCAGTAAACACATGGAGTTCGTTTCTATACCTCAGTAAACACATCACGTTCGTCTCTGTACCTCAGTAAACACATCACATTCGTCTCTATACCTCAGTAAACACATGAAGTTCGTTTCTATACCTCAGTAACATCGCGTTCGTCTCTATACCTCAGTAAACACATGGAGTTTGTTTCTATACCTCAGTAAACACATGGAGTTCGTCTCTATACCTCAGTAAACACATTGAGTTTGTCTCTATACTGTACCTCAGTAAACACATGGAGTTCGTTTCTATACCTCAGTAAACACATGGAGTTCGTTTCTATACCTCAGTAAACACATGGAGTTCGTTTCTATACCTCAGTAAACACATGGAGTTCGTTTCTATACCTCAGTAAACACATGGAGTTCGTCTCTATACCTCAGTAAACACATGGAGTTCGTTTCTATACCTCAGTAAACACATGGAGTTCGTTTCTATACCTCAGTAAACACATCGCGTTCTCTCTCAGTATGCTGCCCTGACATACTCTTATACAAAGATAAATCAAAGTGACATTAAGTTTACTAACCATTCAGACACGTCCAGTATAAGTCCACGTCCAGTATATGAGAACAGAGGCATTTTTTACCAGGTAAAATGAGTGTTTTTTTACACTACCATAGAGAATTTTTAATCAAAGTATATTACAAACTTTTCATTAGGACCCTAAAGCATCATATTAACCTGTGGAAAATGGGCATCGGATGACCCCTTTAAAGGTTTAGTTTACTTCCAGAACAAAAATTTACAAATAATTTACTCACCCCCTTGTCATCAAAGATGTTTATGTCCGTCTTTCTTCAGTCGTAAAGAAATTGTTTTTTTAAGGAAAACATTTCAGGAATTGTTTCCATATAGTGGACTTCTATGGTGCCCGCGAGTTTGAACTTCCAAAATGCAGTTTAAATGCAGCTTCAAAGAGCTTTCAACAATGCCAGCCGACCCTCGTCGCCCTACATCGCTGAAATACTGACCCAGTTTACAAAGTGAACGTGCAAAGAAGGTCAAACGCCATTTACAAAAAAATGGTAAAACAGCAATGTTTTGTAATATTGTTTGTAATATATATATTTTTTTTTTAGAAAATAACTGATCGTTTTGCTAGATAAGACCCTTCTTCCTTGGCTGGGATCATTTAAAGCCCTTTAAAGCTGCATTTAAACTTTTGGAAGTTCAAACTCGCAGGCACCATAGAAATCCACTATATGGAGAAAATGTTTTCCTCAAAAAACAATTTTTTTTTACGGCTGAAGAAAGAAACACATACATACACACACATCTTGGATGACAAGGGAGTAAGTAAATTATCTGTAAATTTTTGTTCTGAAAGTGAACTAATCCTTAAAATGTTACCACACCGTAAAAGGATAGTTCACCCAAAAATGGGTGAAAAATTACCCCAGGATTTACTCACCCTCAAGCCATCCTTGGTGTATAAGACTTTCTTCTTTCAGATGAATACAATCTGAGCTATATTAAAAATGTCCTGGCTCTTCCAAGCTTTATAATGGCAGTGAATGGGTGTTGAGATTTTGAAGTTCAATAAAAGTGTGTCCATCCATCATAAAATGTTCACGAGAGAGTGGCGTTCCAGTGGATGACGTAGTAGGATGTAGACGTAGCGTAAGCTCTAGTGAGAATATGCTAGTCTCACGAGAGAGTTTTGTATACAGGAAAGGAAAACCAGCCCTCCTCTTTTTTTTTTTTTTTTTTTTTATATAACTGATTGTATTCGTCTGAAATAAGAAAGTCATACACCTAGGATGGCTTGAGGGTTAGTAAATCATGGGGTAATTTTCATTTTTGAGTGAAGTATCCCTTTAAGAGCTTCAGATGATTTTTAGTTGCTTTATCATTACGTTTCAAAAACTTACAATGTCAAAATCTTTGTTGCAGATGTTTTTGACTACCTAAATTAAACTGTACACATCTAAGGCAACACATTTTCCTGATTAAAATAAGAAATTGTATTAAGTAGTTTAAATGATCATTCTGTTCTTTTGTAAAATTAGAGCACCCTTCAGTGTCAAATATCCTTGTATATACTTCCTTACACTACTACATGTGATCCAAGTTGCTTTTCATTCTTGATCTGATTAATTTACTTAAATCTCAAACTTCTCTATAAGCATTAGATGCACATACAGTAATGACCCACTATAAATCACAGTTACCCTTCTAAAAGCTACATGTGGTGCCCTCTAGTGAAACATCACACTATCTGTGTGCACTCTTAATATATTGGAACTTACCTTTGTGAAAATATATGTGACCCTGGACCACAAAACCAGTCACAAGGGTAAATTTTAAAAAATTGAGATTGTATGATCATCCGAATAAATAAGCTCATTGATGTAAGGTTTGTTAGAATAGAACAATATTTGTCTGTGATACAACTATTTGAAAATCTGAAATCTGAGGGTGCAAAAAAAATAAATAAAATAAAGAAAAATCACCTTTTAGGTTGTCCAAATGAAGTTCTTAGCAATGCATATTACTAATCAAAAATTAGGTTTTGATATATTTATGGTAGGAAGTTTACATAATATCGTCATCGAACATGATCTTTACTTAATATCCTAATGATTTTTGGGATAAAAGAAAAATCGATAATTTTGAACCATACAATGTACTGTTGGCTATTGCTACAAATATATCCATGCAACTTATGACTGGTTTTCCAGGGTCACATATTTCATTGTATAACAACACCATGTGGCATATCCACAAGTGGTAAAAAAAAAAGAAGAAGAAAAAATAAGCAATAAAAGTTAGAAAGAACTCAGAGTTTATTTCTTCTCCAATGAAGACTAATCAGAGGACAGCAGGAAAGATTTTACCAGACATGTACATCCAGTGTCAATACAAATGTTTGATAAACAAACATTCACATTCAGCGCATGAAATTCACTTCAGTCTCTGAGTAATTGGACTCCGATTTACTGTGGTTGTTCCTCTGCAAAGTCTATCAAAGCCAGTCGTTGGGTGGCCGTACCATTGTAAATGTGAGTGTTACAACCAACTAAACAGATACTTGATTGAAACATAAAACGACTTGAATAGGGAAATACACTGAGTGAAATAATACAACACCATCCTATGCTACAGCATAGTCCATGCTACAGCCAACAACTTCCAAGGAACAATAATCAAATTCTTAAAGCTGGATGAAGAATGCAATATAAAAGAATAAAATGTTTCAAAAAGGCATTTAAAATCTATGATTTTCCAGCGTCTTCAACATTCACCACAGGCAAAAAAAGGCTAATTTTCATTCCCCCATTGGTTCAGGGATCAAAATAACCTTTTGTGCAACACAAATGTCTGTAAACGAAACTGTGTTGGGGCAGAAACAGAGCGCAAACAATACACATATTTGGCAAATGACAATCATTGGTGGTCAGTTTTTCTAAGAGTCAATAATTAATGGAATTTGTTTTAGAATTGAATGTGAAAAGGTGAAACTAATAAAACCAAGGTGAACTATTCATGTGTTTTCACAAATACAAATTTTCGCACAGACAATAGCATCATATTTATTCTAACTAAACGGTCTTCCACTATTTTAGTGGCTATATATTTAGAAAGCCCAAAAGTGCTATTTCGTAAACTTGGTAAACAGCATCTGAGAAGTCCAGAGTCTAAACCCAACAGACACATACTGACTGAAAATGGTTTGAAAAAAGAATTTAAAAGTGTCAAATTGCTCCAAAGAACAAAATAAAATAAGGCAGAATAAGGCAGGTGAGAACCAAGGCTTAAAATGGAGAGAATAAATGAAAAATCAACTGTCTGCACATTTTGAAATGCATAAAAAGAAAAGTGTTAGGGACATATTACGCAAAAAAAAAAAAAAAAAAAAAAAAATCAGGACGTACTATATGACTCTCCTCTCTTAAGAAAGAAAAGACCTGCTTTTATTCCAAAAGGAGCTATTGAAGGCTGCATAGTCAAAAGTTACTAAATAACAACGTTATGCTTGACTGAGTAAAGCATTTGGAAGTAGAACATGTTCATTTTGGAGTTCCCCTACGTTAACATACTACATCCATTACAGAAATGAGTCTGTGGTTCCTTTAAAAGAATTAGATCTTATTTTAGGGTACAATATTAGTAAACTAAGACATTAACCAGTGCCAACATATTCATTAAATACTTCAATAACCTCAGGGCTCAATGATGAGGAATGAGAATATATACAGTTGAAGTCGAAAGTTTACATACACCTTGCAGAATCTGCAAATTGCTCATTATTAAACCAAAATAAGAGGGAACAAACGAAATGCTGACCTGAATGAGATATTTCATATTAAAGATGTTTAGGACGTTTCAAGTTTACATGCACTTGATTCTTAATACTGTGTTGTTACCTGAATGATCCACACTCTTTTAGGTTCCACAAATTCTTTGGGTTTTCGGCATTTTTGTGTATTTAAACCCTTTCCAATATTGACTATGATTCTGAGATCCATCTTTTCACATGGAGGAAAATCGAGAGACTCATACGCAACTATTACAGAAGGTTCAAACACTCACTGATGCTTCAGCAGGAAACACAAAGCATTAAGAGCCAGGGGGTGAAAACTTTTGAAAAGAATGTGTACATTTTTCTTATTTCACCTAGATATGATATTTTTTCATTTATTACTGCCCTTTTGAAGCTTCAGAAGACACTTACATGTTTCCCAGAAGATAAGTTAAATTTACCCTGATCTTCAAATTCAAAAAGTTTTCATTCACTGTAACAACACAGTATTAAGAATCGAGGGGATGTAAAGTTTGGAACAGGGTCATTTTTATAAATTATTCAATAATATCAGTCAACTATTATGTTCTCTTGTGGACTATATGTAAATGGATTTTATGTGAAAGCTCTTCTTGAAATCTTCTGCATTTTGTATGATCCCTCTTATTTTGGTAAAATAATTAACATTTTGCAGAGTCTGCAAGGTGTATGTAAACTTTTGACTTCAACTGTATACCAAAACCAGCTTAGTTTGAACAGTCCTTTATTTGTGCGCATTCATTTAATGGTTAAGACTGGTGATATTTTTGTGCTTTAAGTTAAAAATATTATTTAATGACTCATTTTGTCATTATTTACACACCCTGACATTGTTCCAACCAATAGGAGTTTCTTAAATTAATATTTTGCCATTTCCAAACATTTTCTTCTCCTGCAGAATACAAACGATATTAAAATATTTAAATAAGCATGTCTGATTTTTTTTTTTTTTTTTTTTTGTGGGGTCCAGTATTGATTTGAATGGACAAAACAGTTAAAATCATTTTTTTTTGCATCCCATAGTGGGTTGAAAGTCATGAGTGCAAGTAAATAACAGAATTTTCATTTTTGGGTAAACTATCCCTTTAAACAATTGACTTTCATTGTAAGGAAAAGAGCAGCATGGACATTTTGCCTAAATATCTCCTTTACGAGTTTAAAACAACATGATGGAGAGTAAACGGCAACAATTTTTTTTTTACTCCTGTAAAATATGAGGTTGTTTCTATGTGATAAGGTAACACAAATATCACAAATACTGAAGAAAAAAATTGGCGCGCCCAAAGGAACAATGTGGCCGGCAGTTACGAGCTTCTTTGCGCATATGGAGTTCAGCTGACGGTTAAGTCGGTTCCTTTTCCCCCTAAATCACATCTAAAAGCTCTCAGCAACACTAAGTGCAGTGTTTCTTTGTGCAAGGCCAGCGGTGATGCAATTAAGTGAAAATGGCGGTAAGTTCATAGACGGTTATATAGTCTGACTACACACGGATCACACAAAGCCCTCCATGAGACACAAAGGAGTACCAGCTCCTGTTCGGACACACAAGTAAGAAGCACAACAAACCCCTAACCTTATAAAACAACACCCATCCTGACAAACACTTGTGTAAGATTATAGTACGCCGTTTTGAGAGAACATTATATAAAATACTCATCCTAATACTCATGTTGAATCTAAAAGAGAATATGAAAAACAGTTTCTTTGCAGTTTCTCCATCGTTTTGGGTTGGGGATGGGGCAGACCACTTCTGGAAGCCATCGTCTCCATGTAGGGGTTTAGGATAGTGCTACATTAAGGTTAGGGCTGCCTTATGGACTACTTTATGTCATATGTTGATCCGGGTGAGACTATGTCTCTGGGTTTGTGACTGTCGTAGCTGTTGTGGAATTCATGATCTTCATGTATTGAGTGTTAATGGCATCGAAGGCCTCGTCCCGATGAATCATGGCACCAAACACTAGAGGCTTTGGAAGAAGAAGGTGACAAAATTGTTAGTGCACTTTCACATTAGAGATTTTGGTTCACCAGCTTCACCAGCTGAAAGAACATGTAATGGACACTCCGTTTAGTGTGACAATTAACCTCTTGGATTATGTCCCATGTGTTAAATAACCAATGCTTTAAATGGAGTTTCTCATTCAGTTAGTGTGCAAGCTAAACAATTAGCTTACTAGCTTTTCCTTCAGCTACAGTGGTGAACAGCTGCTGCTAGTCCTCACTTAGGAACTGGTGCTGATGACACAAATGCACTTTGATTTGGAGCCAGATAATAAAATGTGTAAAGAAACCTGGCAGGAAGAGGGGGTGGAAATGAACTCTGGTTCACAGCAAGTGTGAAAATGACTTTGAAAAAACTTTATATCTTATTTGTAAAAGCAAGTAAATAATTACATAATAAAAGTTAGAATACAGAAAAGAAAAAGTTACATGGATAGCTTATTTTAATTAATTATGTATTTTAATCAAAAGTTAAAGTTTTTAGTTTTTCCTAAGAAAAGTGAAGAGACTTTAAGAAACTCCGCATTCAAATAATCCTGAAAACACACACTAGCAGTCAAAAGTTTTTGAACAGTAAGATTTTTAATAGGGATGCACCGATACCAATCGGTCGATAAAGCTTGCGCGTTTTGTCAGTAAAGCCGGTTCTGTAATCAGCGGTAAATGCCATCAGGTGCGTGATTTCACGTTGAGCCGTATATACTACACACAGCCGTTGTTTACCAACGAGAATCATGAAATCAATGTTCATTATCAGTGTGAATGTGCGCAGCTCGTCGGTAAACAACGGCTGTGTGTAGTATATACGGCTCAACGTGAAATCACGCACCTGATGGCATTTACCGCTGATTACAGAACCGGCTTTACTGACAAAACGCGCAAGTTATCGACCGATACATATCGTGCATCCCTAATTTTTAATGTTTTTTTTTTCTCTTCTGCTCACCAAGCCTGCATTTATTTGATCCAAAGTACAGCAAAACAGTTAAATTTTGACATGTTTTGCCAATTAAAATACCTGCTTTCTATTTGAATATATTTTAAAAAGCTATTTATTTCTGTGATTTCAAAACTGAATTTTTTAGCACCATTACTCCAGTCACATGATCCTTCAGAAATCATTTTAATATTCTGATTTGCTGCTCCAAGAATACTTATTATTATGTTAAAACATCTGAGTAAAAGTTTCAGGTTACTTTGATAAAAAGAAAGTTCAGAAGAACAGCATTTATCTGAAATTGAAATCTTTTGTTACATTATAAATGTCTGTATCATCAGTTTTGATCAATTTAAAGAATAAATAAAATATGCTTTCTAAATTAACATATTCATTTCTATAATATCTTAAATCAATCAATCAATAAATACATAAATAAAATGTAATTTTTTTTAAACATTACACTGACTCCTTTTGAATGATGTAAGTGTATAATGTTACAAAAGCTTTTTATTTTAGATAAATTATGATCTTTGGATCTTATATTCATCAAAGAGTCCAGAAAAAAAATCCTCAACAGTTTTAAATATTGATAATAATAATAATAATAATAATAATAATAATACAATAATATTACAATATTGCCATTTTTACTGATATTTTGGATTCTTAAAAAAACAATATATATAAAAATTAGCATGGTGTTCTGAAATGTCCGCAAAGTTTTAATGTTTTAAATCAAAATGTAAATTCATGTTCCAGTCATATTTTCTTGGTTAAAAAAAACATTGCGCAAACAATCAGAAAAAGAAAAAGAAGAAGAAAAAAGATTTTATATTTTTACATTAACAATGCAATCAATATTCTTTTTATTAAAGCAACGTATGAATCTCATCAAGTTAGTGTTTTTAAGAATTTTACATTTATTCCAAAATAACTTAAGGCAGTAACAGTTTAGACTATAAATTTTGTTTATGAACTTATGTTCAGCTATTCTTTTTAATAGTTAACTTTTAACTATTTTTTAGGTCATCAGTCATTAAAGCTTGGTAATCATTGGTCACAGACACAGAGATTTACTTTAAGTTTCACCAAACTGATTACTCACTAAACACTCCCACAGATCAAGTTTTCATGTCATTTTAAGTCTTATTTTGACATAAAGTGGTTATATCTAAGTGTGAGTCTTCCCATTAATGCCATTATATTGTTTATTCAAACTGATTCGCAAACACAAAGCGTGCACAAACACAAGAGACGGGATTTATCGCATGAACCTCTCATGTGACTTTCCCCCATTAATTCTCAATTACCCCCCAAAAAAACTCACTGCGCGCTTTAGGGGGTCCGTTAAAACTCAATAGACTCAGCGTAGGAAAGAGAGACGTGGACTCCCGCAGTAACTTTACCTGCTAATGTCATTGTTATACAAGGTTTTATTTTTATTTTTAACAAGTCATTTATACACTTTTTTTTTTAAATGCTATATTTTGTAATATTAAAGTTGTTTTATTTTTGTACTACGAATTTGTCAATATTTTGAGGAGGCACTGCCTCCCATCCCTCCTCAGAGGAAACGCCCCTGATATATGATATATAGTGACTTACCTTTAAAGTGGATGGCGTTGTAATTGAGATTCCCATCCCAGATCCAGGCAATACTGACAACACTTTGTACTGTAAACAAGAGTAGAGAATCCAGTAAGATACTAAGCATTCAATAAAAATAAGTCAACAAACATTAAAAAAAAAAAAAAATCTGGCAGACCTTCTGAATATCCGTGATGTCTTGGAGCTTGATGACTTTATTTTTCTTCGAGGATGCTGCCCGGGAACTAGAGCTCTCGAAACACAGGTAACTAAGAACACAAAACACAAACTATTATCATGGGAGAATGCATTGTGTCTAACAATGCCTAACAATTAAGCATTTACTCCAAACAAGGGTTTGTAAGTATTGCCATTTAATGCAATGCCGCTGATTCTGAAAACAGCAAACAAAAAATGCAGGTGCATCTGAACATGCATACTTTTCTGTGACGTAAAGGACACCGTTGCGGATGTAGTCGGTTGGCATTTTTCTGTCTCTGTTGATCAAGCAACATCGCCATCCATTCTCACACACTGTGAAATCAAATCACACAGTTAAACAACAGCAAATATATTGAAAACTATTCAAAGGCCAGTGCAGTTGCTCTTCCCACCTGGCAGGGGGCGCTCATTCTCTGACAAATTGAAGACTTCATGAAAAGGCCCTCTTTTTGTGTTGTAGGCCCGTCCGCTTTCCTCCTCACGGCCGATCCCGCACGACATCCCGGCCGACTGATTCCCGCGTGCCACCGTCGGCTGGATCTGCTGTGAGGAACAAGCAAAACGATTGATTTAGGAGCAGAAAGTGCAAGTACAGCCCCAGAACTGCAAGATTCCTGTGTGCCGGTGAAGGATCAATACTATTTTTTAACGCCTAACCAGATAAAGAACAGAATTGATCCGAGATCAGCACTTGAGGCTTCAACAGCAGCACCCATGTGGGGGAAGCTTGTCAATCGTTATTAAACCAGTGTATGTTATTGAGCCAAGCAGCAGTGGTGACCTAGCAGAGTGAATGATGGTCGGTGGCTCAGCTGCATGTGGACTCCTGAGATCAGCTGGTGACAGATTCAGTTCTCTGGGTTGGATGCCAAACAGTAGCAAGGGATGCCTGGAGGGTGCTGAGGACCAGTGCAAAGCTCAAAGCCGGAGTTAAACAGCCACTTATCGTAGGTATCATCGCTCACCAACACATTACCAAGATATTAGTTTATTTATGTGTTAGACGTTTGGGGCTGAACAAGACAGATGTCATTTTGAGAAAGATTCATGGGCATTTCTTCAACTATGGGCACTTTGATGTCATAGGTATTGACTTTAAAAATGAACAGAAGAACTTTGTTATACACTAAAAGAATTTAAATTTAAAATTAATAATTCAAATTTAATTCACATTCAAATCTAGAAACTTTGCAATGCCATCAAGATTGATTTTTGCTATATTCTTTTTTATGAATAATTTTATTGTTTAAAAAAATATAATAATAAAAATAATACGTTATTATTTTATTATATTAAACAACATCAAACATTAAAAATAAAACAAACTAAACAATAAATAACAATACAGATTATAACAACTAATTAACCTAACAATTAATAAAGATGTTTATATTTTATTTAAATTTTTAAATTTAAATTGAATTGAATTTAAAATGAAATCCTTAATGCATTTATTCATCCATCATCATCATCAAAACGGATAATATCAAACACTAACAAAATATAAAACAAACTAAACAATCTTAACATAAAGATTCATATTTACAATTGTATAATTTAAAATGAAATAATATTATGAATATTATTATTAATTGTCAATTATTATTATATTAAAAATAACAAAAATAAAACAAAAATAAAAATAAATCTTACCAATTAATAACAAAGATTCACATTTTTACAATTTAAAAAAATCCTTAATTATTATTATTAAAACTGATAATATCAAACATTAACAAAAACTAAAAAACTAAATCATAGCATAATAAATAAAGATTTATATTTACATTTTTATCATTTAAAATGAAATCCTTAATACATTATTATTATTATTAAAATGGATAAAATCAAAACTAAACAATCTTAACAATTAATAACAGATTCATATTTACATTTTTATAATTTAAAATGAAATCCTTAATGCATTATTATTATTATTATTATTATTATTATTATTATTATTATATAAAAACTGATAACTAAAAATAAAACAAAACAATATTAACATATTAAATATTATTGTAAGAATAAATATTATTGAAACAATAAATAAATATTTACATGTTTGTAATTTAGGATTAATTATTAAAATAATAATAATAATAATAATAATAATAATAATAATAATAATAATAATATATTATTATTATATTAAAACTGATTACTAAAAATAAAACACTAAACAATCTTAGCATAACAATAAATATTATTGTAACAATAAATAAATTTACATGTTTGTAATTTAGGATTAATTATTAAAATAAATATATAATAATAATAATAATAATAATAATAATAATAATAATAAAGTATTATTATTATTAATATTAATATTATTATTATAATATTAAAACTAATAACAATGTTAAACCTTAACAAAAAATAAAAATAAATAGTCTTAACAATAAAGATTAATATTTACATTTGTATAATTTAAAATAAAACCCTTAATACATTATTATTATTATTATTAAAACTCATAAAAATGTCAAACATTTACAAAAATATACAAACTAAACAATCTTACCATAACAATAAAGCTTAATATTTACATTTGTATAATTTAAAATGAAATCCTTAATACATGATTATTTTTATTATAAAACTGATAACAATATTAAACATTAAAAAAAACAAATTAAATAAAATCCTTATTTTATTATCATTATGATTATTATTGATAAAAATACATAGACAAAGACTTGTCTTAATAACACTAAAATGACTCCTACTAATAATATAAAGAATTAAATAAAATGAAAAAAAAAAAAAATCTCCTGTTAACCATGTATGTCTACTTTGTTAGTAGACAAATTATATAAGCTACTGAAAGTGTTAAAAGCATATGTTATTTTCTAAAAGTCCACAAGACAAGTGGCCACAGTTGAAGAAACCCCCTCATATTTGCAGAAAACTATTCTTCATCGTGCACAGAGAGTACGTCTGCAAATACATCTGTAAAAGAAATGCTGACTAACTCGAGCCTATTCAAGGCCAGCGCTCAAACATGACAAAACCCCAGATCCAACATGACTTAAATACCATACTGAAAGTAAATGCACGCATATATTATTTAATTTCTAATATAATTCATCTGACCCCCACTTAGGCAACTGGAAACTACCTTAATTAAAAACAACACCGTGGCAACACCAGAAGAGCCAAGCTTTTCAGAGTTTCTAGCCACTTTCTCAAGACATTTATATAATCATGCGGGAAAAAAAAATGAAAGTTGTGTATGAATACAAAGATTTTCCTTCTAATGCTCAACAAATGTCTCCATAAAGTGACATTTGTATCTAAAATATTATAAAAGCTTGACTTCTCTGATGTAATCACAAAGCAGTGCTTTAAAATACTATTAGGCTTATTATACTACACTATACTACAGCAGAGAAACTCTCGAAAAATAAACCCCGCATGTCACACACACTCACACACAGAATATCTACACTATCATCCTGTCTGATGACGATGGATCAAAAACATCTTTATATTTTTCTTAACATTCCTGTTGACTTTTGGTGCAAATTAGTGAGAAGATGCATTATAAATCAACAGTTTTTGATCCAATCGCCAACAGACGTGTTTAGTGTCATATTGCATATTCCTGACAACACACACACACAGATATAAACACACATACGCAGGACCAGCCATTGGTGGCAAACACAGGCACTGTTGTCAAACCAAAGGCCACACTAGATCCCTACCTTTTCAAACCCAGACAGCTGAGAGAGGAAAAATAACAGAATAAACATGTGACAGACCATCACACAAACCAAAATCCTACCATTTATTAAGGAAAAAGGAGGAATAACATATCCTCTGTCGCCTGAATTTGTATTTAATAATCATGAAGACACCTTTAATGTCCTGATCTGTCCTCCATTTTGTTTACTCATTTTTTTTTTTTTTTAAATTTCATTGGTATTTCAGATTTGAGATGTTACTAATACTCTACTAATTGAAACTCGTTTCAACATAAACTCTTATACTAATATATGGTAACATATGTATTTTATTATGGTACAATATATTATTAAAAAGATAGTTCACCCAAAAATGAAAATTACCCTATGATTTACTCACCCTCAAGCCATCTCAGGTGTAATATTAAGTTATATTAAGGAGTTATATAAAAAAAAAAAAAAAGTGAAAGTGATGGGTGTTGAGATTTTAAAGTGCATCGATCCATCATAAAAACAACTCCACACCGCTTCAGGGGTTAATAAAGGTTTTCTGAAGCAAACTGATGTGTTTGTGTGAGAAAAATATCTATATTTAAAACACTCTCTCATGAATGCGCATATGACAGTTAATGGAAGCTAGAGATTACGGTTTATAAAGTTTTAAATATGGATATTGTTCTTACACAAACGCATCGATTCACTTCTGAAGACCTTTATAAACCCATGGAGCCATGCGGAGCACTTTTTATGATGGATGGATGCACTTTATTGGATTTCAAAATCCCAACAGCCATTCACTGCCATTATAAAGCTAGGAAGAGTCAGGACATTTTTTTAAAGGGGTCATCGGGTGCAAAACTAACTTTTACATGTTGTTTGAACATTAATGTGTGTTGGTAGTTTGTGAACACAACCACCCTACAATGATAAAAAAAAAATCCACCCCGCGGTATTTATTTAATCTTTAAAAGTAATATCCCCTTTTTAAAATCAGTTCATTCTTAGCTTCTTGTCATTGTGACGAAATGCATTTGATTGACATGAGCGCCTTACCTTAGACCCGCCCTCGGGTGCAGAGGAGCACTCTAATTGAGCGATTGAGGTGTTCTGTTGTTGGATGTCATAATGAACATAGCAGTAGTCATTTACTACCAACATCTGAGCCGCTGAAGATGCAGAGGTTTAACGTTAC
This sequence comes from Garra rufa, assembly GCF_049309525.1. Taxonomy (NCBI): domain Eukaryota; kingdom Metazoa; phylum Chordata; class Actinopteri; order Cypriniformes; family Cyprinidae; genus Garra; species Garra rufa. Next base: position 21,477,373 of record NC_133385.1, on the reverse strand, counting down.
TTTTGTTTTTAAATAGAAAGCGCCAATCCCGATCTACATAAGCATCTATCTTTGCGCAAATTGTTCCTGATGCAACTTTACCCAAAGCAGAAGTAAGTATAAGGGGTTTTTTATGCATCTTTGCAAATGGCCTTTCTTAATAATGTGCTAAACGCGGCTAAATGCAGCTAAAGTAAACATAATCCCAGAGAGGGGCGGGGCAAGTAGATCTTGTGGCATTTAAAGGGGCCATGTCTTAAAATGAGCTGAAATTTTGCAGAGCTGATTTTGACAAGGTAAAAGGTTTTTTTTTTTTTTACACTACTATTGAGAATTTTTAATCAAAGTATATTAGAGACTTTTCATTAAGACCTTCATATGAAGAATCATATGAACTTGTGGAAAATGGGCATCCAATGACCCCTTTAATATAACTCCGATTGTGTTCGTTTGAAAGAAGAAAGTCATATTACACCTAGGACGGCTTGAAGGTCAGTAAATCATTGGGTAATTTTCTATTTTTGGGTGAACTGTCCCTTTAAAGCCATCTTGGCCAAGTCCAAGTCTTGGCTACTAACTACAAGAGGAAGTAATTTCTCATTTTCAGTCGTAACTGATGACTTCCTCTTCACAAGGAGACAAAAAGAGGAATCAGGATTAATATTTTACAAGCTTTTCGAAAGGGAACACTGAGACAGCACACGTGCACAGTTTCACTCACCCGTCTGCTCAGAGTGGCATTGTTACGCTCTTTGAGTTGAGGGTCTGTGGGTAAATTGGTCCATACAATGTAGGGTGTGTCATACTTGTCCCTCAGTTTGGGGCAGCTTTTGAAGATGAAGTCGATGATGAAGAATTTGATGCCGGCATAGACGCCTACAAAATAGTAAGAAAACTAGAGGTTTAGCCCAAAACAACAACAAAAACACATCGTTGCGCATCAAACTGAATTTCTTACCCATCATGAAGCCCACAAGTTTATATGGCAGCAAACAGGAAGCGATGAAGGCCACCCACAAACCAACATACAGTTTCTGTGTAATTTCAGGCTGCACCCACATGAACAAGCTGCAACGAAAACACTATTATATACAGTATACACATCAGGGCTCTACAGTGCGACTACTTCACTCTCATTTGTGCCTGAAAACTACTACGCGCGACTATGAAAAATATTCAGGAGCACCATGATCAGATCAGGATATTTGTGTTTGCGTTCAGGGGAGCTTCAAGGGTTGCTATGTGTTTTTGCAACGTTGTGTAATATATCACAGACATATCTCACGTTTCCTCACAAACAAAGGGTAGAGAGAGTGTAAATAAGTGATTGACTGTGCAGTGTAGAGAGCTTCGTAGATTGAGCTTTGTGAGATCGCGAATTAAGATTTTGATCATTTTAAGGGAGTTGGTAAATGAGATATTGATTTAATACAACAGTTAAATAAACAAGACGTTATTATTAAGTGCCTTACATTGACTATAACCATTGCCTGATTTTGATTTTGTCATCAAAAGTAGTCTGAAACAAGTCACAACTGAGCCGTTGCGCTTCTCCACTGAAACACAACGGTGTTTCGTTTATGAATGAACATGCGTTTTAAACGAATCTAGTGAAATGATTAAATTTCCCATTCATAAAGACAGTCACTTGCTTTATTCCTAAATGAACCAGCCGTTTGAACGAATCAAATGAATGATATGATCCAGTAATTAAATCAGTGTCTTGCCGTCACCTACTGGCAGATCTTTTCAGTTATTTCAATCATTTAACATTTCTGTATTTAAAATTTTATATCTAAAACATTAATCTCAACATGAATTTATGAATTTGATTGCACTCATGCCACCTCTGAGCCTCATTAAACATATATATAGGTAAAAACAAAAGGTAAAAACAAAATAGGAAGGCAAATTTTTATATCAGATTTTTGGATTGTTGTTTAGAAAATGTGCTCCTGCAATTTTGTCCGTGCTCTTAACAAGAAAAGTAAGCGTTGAGCCCTGCACATGTAAATATACATGTAATTAAACATCTTTTTAACAGGGCAGTGCTACTACAATCTTATCATGTCATGGTCATTTTAAATTTAGTAATTACATATACATAAACATTACAATCTATTTTACAATAGTACTTAAGTTAAAGGAATTAGTTTATTACAGAACAAAAAAGAAAATCCTGTTCTTGACTCACCCCCATGTAATTTAAGATGTACATGGCTTTCTTTCTTCAGTTGAAAAGAAATTAAGGGTTTTGAGGAAAACACTCCAGCAGGATTTTTCTCCATATAGTGGACTTCAGTAAAGATCAATGGGTTGAAGGTCCAAATTGCAGTTTCAATGCAGCTTCAAGGGCTCTACACGATCCCAGACGAAGAATAAGAGTCTTATCTAGCAAAACGATGTCATTTAAAAAAAAAAATTAATTCATATACTTTTTAAACCACAAACGCTCATCTTGCCCTAGCTCTGCATCCACGAATTCACGCATTACGTAATCATGTTGGAAAGGTTATGCGTGATGTAGGCAGAAGTACCGACCCAGTGTTTACAAAGCGAACGCGCAAAGAAAGTCAAACGTCCTTTACAAAAAAAAAAAAAAAAAAGGTAAAATAATGTAGGATGATTTTGAAGTTGGAGGAAAAAAGGAGATGGTGTTTCAATTTGGACCTTCAAAACATTAATCCCTATTGAAGTCCACTATATGGAGAAAAATCCTGGAATGTTTTCCTCGAAAAACCATATTTCTTTTCGGCTGAAGAAAGACAAACATCTTGGATGGCATGGGGTAAGGAAATTACCAGGAAATTTTTAATTATGGAATGAACTAATTTAACAACAGCGAAAATAAACTAAATATGAAAAAATAAATAAATAAATAAAATAAATAATAATAATAATAATAATAATAATAATAATAAATTTATTTTAAATCCTAATGTCAATTAAATAATTTAGACGAGGAAAAGACACTCTCGTTTAATTTTCTTTTTTTACGTGGAACTTTTAAACTTTAAATAATAAAAAACTGTAATAAAATAAAAACTGTTCTTTTTTTTTTTTTGTATTGTTTTTTTTTTAATCATCCCCCAAAAAATTAAAAGCAGAACTGAATGACGACTTAACCATCACACAGTCATACCACTTCTTCCCACAACTAAAATATCTAACATACTCACTTTTTAATCTTTTCCAATACGTCTGCCATCTTTCCAAATAGATTCTGTGAAAACACATCACCCGTGCGTCAACATCTTTATGTGTGAAGCAAAGCAAAAGGTGTTTGTATTACACTATTATCACAGCTAGAACAAGGCTACAAATTGCTCGCCTGTGCTTTCTGTGCAACATCCAAAACTAACTGGAACTTCTCAGAGACAGTAAGATCTTCCTTTGGAGGTTCCTAATAAAAAAAACAAGGCATTAAGGTTTTGAATCAAGCAAATTTTGACACATACTAATGTTAAAAATTTAAACTAAGGCTTATATTTACCACCGGTTCAGAAACCTCAGGCACAATGCTCCACTGTATCCTCCAACCTCTGAAAATTACAGACCACAACAGTTTTAGTTGTCAGTTTTATTTGTAACAATAGCCAAAAAGACATTGTATGGGTCAAAATTATTTAATTTTTGTTTTATGCCAAAAATCATTAAGATGTTAAGTTAAGATATGCATTGCTAAGAACTTGATTTGGACAACTTTAAAGGCGATTTTCTCAATATTTAGATTTTTTGCATCCTCAGATTCTAGATTTTCAGTAGTATGTAGCTGTATCCCATTAAAAAAAAAATGACCCTTATTACTGGTTTTGTGGTCCAGGGTCACACGTTCAAACTATAGGATTTAAATATAACATTTCATTTTTTTAAAAATGCAATAGTAAAACATATAAATTTAACACTTCTTTTAAAACTATTTAATAAATCATTTTATGCTAAATAACAACTGAGGGAACATATAATTGCAATGTCATTCAACCAGCACATGGTTTTGTGAACTAGTTGTGAATTGAACCAGTGATAGATTATGTTGGACGTACTTTGCTATGAGGTAATTCAAGGACAACCGCAGAATGGCTAAAAATAGAAACATGGGGATAACCCAGCCATGCCAGGCAGCATTCATATAGATCTGTGGAAAAGAAGAGAGGGAAGAAGACATTATGAAGGATGGCATGTTAAAACTATGCCAGGCACCATACAGTCGCTAGTCATCTATGTTTTTGCATTTTAAGATTATCCAACTTTTATCACACTGACCTAATATACTAATCATGTTAACCTGAGGTGGGGTTTTTGTGTATCTTGTGATCTAAAGATAACAATGAGCTTTGGCGACATGTTTTATTTGTTTCAATATGGTAGTAAAACAGGCACTTTAGACCGGGCGGCTACCTAAACATGATATACAGTAATGAATAGTGTTTGAGGGGTTTGTGTGGGTTGTGCTCACAATAAAGGCGATGGCTGACGTGTAGACAGAGTGCCAGCTGGATAAGGCAGAAAGGTTCCTCATGAAGTTAGTCACAGGCTTAGCACCCCGTTCTGAAAACACACACACACACACACACACACACACACACACACACACACACACACACACACACACACACACACACACACACACAGACACACAGACACACAGACACACAGACACACAGACACACACAGACAGACCAGAGGACAATCAGTTTTTATGCCAGGTGATGAGAATTAAAACACATGCTAATTGGAAATTAAATTGGGGTTGTAATCGGTTAAATTATGTAGTGCTATGGCTTGGAGGGGTTTTCTGGGATGCGGTATGAAAACACTCACTGAGTCGTCTCATATTTTCAGTTAATCTGCAAAGAGGAGAAAAGAAAATTAATTATTTAATGAGATCCGTTGGGAGGGTGAAATTATAAAACCAGAAATAGCATGAAAATTGAGACTCAATGCTGGGCTGACGACAGTAAAGACTTGAGGATGACATCTTAACCTTACAACACTAAAATATAAAGTATAAAAACATTTAACAAAAAATTCAGTTTGAAAAATGGATTTTATCACCACAGCATCAAAATTGCATCTGGGTCATTGCTATTGTGCAGCACATTTTTATACATCTGAATATCCTGGAAACATACGAAACAAAAAAAAAAAAAAGTCATCATAGTCTCCTTTTCATAAAATCACAGTTAGAAATCATTTTATATATTTAAATAAAATGTTTCCAAAACAAAACAGGCTTTGTTGTAAATATGTTTTAAATTTAAATTTTTGATGTAAAAACAGCTGAAGATATATAACATTAAAAACAAGTCTGATTTAAATTTAATTTTTTTAATTATTTAATTTGATTTATTTTTAGATAATATTTATACATTCACATGTACAAATTACAAAAAATATTTGTATTATTTTATTCTTATGGCTTTCATTTTTTGATGGAAAAACAGCTGAAAATATAACATTAAAAGCAAATATGTTTTAATTTACTTTACTTTTTGTTTCCTCTTATGCCTTTATTTTTGGAATAAAAACAGCTAAAAATAAATTAAAAAATTTAAATGTACATATTTTTTTCTTAAGTCTTTCAGTTTTGTGATGTAAAAAACAGCTGAAAATATATAACATTAAAAACAAATGTGTTTTAATTAAAAAATTGTAAAAACGTTGTTAAATTTGTAAAAACTTATTTTTCTAATGTATTTCTTGTTTTTGGAAAAACAGCTCAAATCTATAAAATTATAATGTTATATTATATTTTATCATTTTATAAACTAACATTTAAAACTTACATTTATTTTAAAGTTTTAAAAAAATGTTTTTTTTACTTTTCTTATGCCTTTCATTTTTTGATGGAAAACATCTGAAATATATAACATTTATATATATATATATATATATATATTTTTTTTTTTTTTCAAATTGTTTAATTCTTTGTGCATTTTTTGGATGGAAAAACAGCTAAAATATATTAAATTATAATATTATATGACAATATTAAATAATAATTACATTTATTTGACATTTTTTATTATTATTAATATAATAATTCTTATGCCTTTCAGTTTTTTTGATGGACTAATATTTTATTGTATAATGTTTATATAATTATATATAATTTATAATATAATTTATAATATATATATGTGATGCGGCAGTAGATGAATCGTGAGGCAAAGGATCCATGTGCAACAGTTTATTAAACTCAGACAGTTCAAACAGGCTTAGGTCAACACTGGCAATCAGATGTGGTGAAGGCAAATCCGTGAGAATAAACAAAGTCCATGCAAAGGGGTCGAGGCTGGCGGCGATCAGAAGCAATAGTCCGTAAAGCAGGCAGAGGTCGATAAATGGCAGGCAGATAAGGTTCACACACATCAATAACAGTCCCGTTGGCAGCAGTAAGACAGTCCGATAATAAACGCTCAGGATTGGGTACATAACCGGCAAAACTTCGCAAAGAATGAGCTGGCGAGGGCCGCTGAAATGGCCGCCAGAACGGAAGTGAACCGGAAGACCCGGAACAGGAAGTGAGCGTTCCCAGGTACGGGATTGTGGGAAATGCAGTCAATATTCGGGTGAGGGTTCCCGCTGGCGCGGGACAGAGGGAGCCACAGAGACCGCGTCTGTGACAGAGCCCCTCCCCTGCGAGTGCCTCCTGGCGCGAGGAGGTAACCGACGCCGAGGTCTACCCCTACCTCGGGGTCCTGGCCGATCTGGGTGGGTGGAGTGGAATTCTGCGGTGAGTGAAGGATCCAAGATGTCCTCGGCGGGCACCCAGGATCGCTCCTCGGGGCCATAGTCCTCCCAGTCGACCAAGTACTGTAGGTGACCGTTTCGGCGTCGGGAGTCTAGGATGATATTGACTCTGTAGACCTCCTCGCCATCGATGATCAGGGGAGCGGGTCTCTGCGGTGCGGTCTCGTCTAGGACCTCCGTCCCTTCTGGGCGGCCAGCGGGCTTTAACAGAGAAACATGAAAGGTGGGTGAGATACGGTATTCAGGGGGTAACTCAAGTCTGAATGACACTGGGGTGATTTGACGGAGAATTTTGAATGGACCCACGTACCTGGGACTTAATTTTTTGCAGGGTAGACGGAGGCGTAGATTCCTTGTAGACAACCAGACCCATTGCCCGGGTTCGTAGGGTGGATTGGGCCGGCGGTGGCGATCTGCCTGGACCTGGTTACGGCGTACTGCTCTTTGGAGATGGATGTGGGCCTGATTCCAAGTATCCTCGCTCTGCTGAAACCAGGAGTTGACTGCTGGAAGATCCGAGGGTTCCCCAGACCAGGGGAACAGAGGAGGTTGAAAGCCCAGTACACACTGGAAAGGGGTCATGTTAGTAGCTGGTTTCCTTATGGAATTTTGTGCGTACTCAGCCCAGAATAGGAATCGGCTCCAATCCTCCTGGTGGTTCTGACAGTATGAACGAAGGAAGCGAGTTAATTCCTGGTTTAAGCGTTCAACTTGCCCGTTGGATTCCGGATGATAACCTGACGTGAGGCTGATGTTAACACTCAGGAGGCGGAAGAAACTGGACCAGAGACGAGATGAGAATTGTGGACCCCTATCCGACACAATGTCCTCTGGCAAGCCGTAGAACCTGAAGACGGTGTTGCATAGAATCTCTGCCGTTTCCATGGCGGTGGGTAGTTTGGGAAGAGCGATGAAGCGACAACCTTTGGAGAATCTGTCAATCACGGAGAGGATGGTGGTGTTTCCCTGGGAGAGAGGCAAATCTGTGACGAAGTCAATAGCAATGTGAGACCAAGGACGCTTTGGGATGGGTAGAGGTTGTAGTAAGCCGGCAGGGAGCTGATGTGAGGATTTGGAGGTGTTGCAAGTGACACAGTTCTTTATGAAGGTTATAGTATCGGTGCGGAGAGTAGACCACCAAAACCGATTTTTGAGCAGCTGGATGGTAGCCTCTATCCCAGGGTGACCAGAGCTTGGGGCAGCGTGAACCTCAGAGAGAACTCGTGCTTGAAGATGGGCAGGAACATAGGTGAGGTGACTAGGGCATGCAGCGGGAGGTGGATCCTGAGTGTGTGCTTCATTGATCTCTGTCATGATGTCCCAAGCAATAGGGGCCACAATTACGGAAGACGGGAGGATGGACTCTGGTGGTTGGAGGGTGTGTTCGGGCTCGTGGATACGAGAGAGAGCGTCGGCCTTTGTGTTTTGTGAACCAGGACGGTAAGTGATTTCAAACTGGAACCTGGTGAAGAATAGAGACCATCGGGCCTGGCGATGGTTGAGTACCTTGGCGGTGCGAAGATACTCCAGATTCTTGTGATCCGTTAAGATGGTGAACGGATGTCTTGCTCCCTCCAGCCAGTGACGCCACTCCTCCAGAGCTAATTTGACGGCCAGAAGTTCCCTATTGCCCACATCGTAGTTTCTCTCAGCCGGACTCAGTTTGTGTGAAAAGAATGCGCAGGGGAATGTCTTAGGAGGTTGGTTGTGACGTTGGGAAAGTACTGCTCCTACTCCAGTGCTGGAGGCGTCCACCTCCAGGAGGAAGGGTAGCTGGGGGTCTGGATGTCGAAGGACGGGTGCTGTGGTAAACCGCTGACGGAGGTCCTGGAAAGCGTGTATAGCGTCGGGTAACCAGGTGAGACGAGTTTCCCCTTTCTTAATCATGGAAGTAAGTGGAGCTGCCACCGTACTGAAGTTTCGGATGAAGCGACGGTAGAAGTTTGAGAATCCTAAGAACCTCTGGAGTTCCTTGAGAGTCTTTGGGCGAGGCCAGTCACGGACAGCAGTCACTTTCCTGTCATCCATGGCGACACCCTCAGGACTGATTACATATCCCAGGAAAGTGATGCTCCTCTGGTGGAATTGACATTTCTCCTCCTTAGCATACAGCTGATGTTGGATGAGACGTTGGAGAACAGACCTGACGTGCTGTATGTGTTCCTGCAGGGTGTTGGAGAAGATGAGGATGTCGTCGATGTATACAATCACCCATCGGTTCAGCATCTCTCGGAAGACCTCATTGACGAATGCCTGGAAGTAAGAGGGACTGTTCGCCAGGCCGAAGGGCATAACCCGGTACTCATAGTGACCTGAGGTGGTAGAGAAGGCAGTTTTCCATTCGTCCCCCTCACGGATACGAATAAGGTTGTACGCTGAGCGTAGGTCCAGCTTAGTGTAGTATTTGGCTGAACGAAGTTGTTCGAGAGCCGGTGGGACGAGTGGTAGGGGGTAGCGGTACTTCACAGTAATGTCATTGAGAGAACGATAGTCAATACAAGGCCGTAATCCTCCTTCCTTTTTCTTAACGAAGAAGAAACCTGCCGAAGCTGGAGAAGTGGAGGGTCGAATGAATCCTTTGGCAAGCTCCTCCTGAATGTATTTCTCCATAGCCTCAGTCTCTGGTTGTGATAGGGGAAAGATGCGTCCGCGGGGTGGAGTTGCTCCAGGTTGGAGCTCAATGGCGCAGTCTCCCGGCCTGTGAGGTGGTAGTGTGGTGGCCCTGACGGTGCTGAAGGCCTCGAGAAGGTCGTGGTAGACTGTGGGAATAGTACTGCTAGATGAGACCACAGCAGGCTTGAGTGGATTCTGAGGCCCTGGAGGAATGCAGTGTTGATGACAATAGGAAGACCAGTGAGTGATGATTCCTCCTGCCCAGGAGATAGTGGGTTCATGGCGGTCCAGCCACGGGAAACCGAGGATGAGTGGTGCTTGGGGTGAGGAGATGACGAAGAAACGGATTACTTCCTGATGGCTGGGTTCCAGGCGGAGAGTGAGATCCTCGGTGATTTGATCAATCCGTCCGGAGCCTAGTGGTCTCCCGTCGAGGGCGGCCACTGACACAGGAGAGGCACAAGACAGAGTGGGTAAGTGATTGGACCTCACAAAGTTGGTATCAATGAAGTTACCGGCAGCCCCGGAGTCAATTAATGCGTGGGTACTGATAGATCTTTCCCCGAAACTGAGTACAACAGGAATCACACATCTGTTCAAACAAAGTCTGCGTGAACTCACCGAGGCAGGAGGACGTGGTGGTCGAGTGGGACATGTGGATCGAAGGTGTCCTGTCTGTCCACAATAGAGGCAAAGGTGATTTCGCATCCGTCGCTCCCGTTCCTCCAGTGTGATCCGAGTGGTGCCCAGCTGCATGGGTTCCGGACTGGCAGACGTGCTTGGTTGAAATGGTAGTTGAGTGGTAATGGGCCGGGAGGTTCTGCGTGCACGCATAACGTTGTCAATCCGAATGGATAGATCGATGTACTGGTTCAAACTCATTCCTTCGTCCCGACATGCTAACTCCACTTGCAAATCAGAATTCAGTCCCTTGCGGTAGTGGAGTTTAAGAGGACCATCGTTCCATCCACTCTGAGCCGCTAGTGTGCGAAAATCAAGTGCATAGTCCGCTGCGGTACGTCGGCCCTGACGTAATGCTACTATTTGCTCCCCGGCCTCACCACTCTCCGGAGTGGGTTGGAAAACCTCCTTGAAGCTTCGAAGGAATGTAGCAAATGTGGGGTAAGTAGATTGGCCCAGATCCCAAACAGCCGTGGCCCACTCCAACGCCCTGCCCGTGAGGAGTGAGCACACAAAGGCAATCTTGCTATCATCCGAAGCATACAAACTCGGTTGTTGATTGACAAAGAGAGTACATTGAAGCAGAAACCCCTTACATTTAGCTGCTGTACCGTCGAATTTCTCCGGGAAGGCGAGACGAGGGCTGGCTGTAACATGTGGGTTATCCATGGGTGGCATCGGGGGGTTAATCGGTGCAGCACTCGGAGGTACAACAGGTGATGACGCTGCTTGCATACCTCGAATCGCTTGAACCAGTTGTTCAGTCAGGGTGGTCAAGTGATCCAGTTGTTGTTGATGCCGCACTAGCATCGAAGCTTGCGAGGACATCTCCGATGCCATCTGGGAAGCTGTCGCTGGATCCGTGTTTGGCGAAGTTTTCTGTGATGCGGCAGTAGATGAATCGTGAGGCAAAGGATCCATGTGCAACAGTTTATTAAACTCAGACAGTTCAAACAGGCTTAGGTCAACACTGGCAATCAGATGTGGTGAAGGCAAATCCGTGAGAATAAACAAAGTCCATGCAAAGGGGTCGAGGCTGGCGGCGATCAGAAGCAATAGTCCGTAAAGCAGGCAGAGGTCGATAAATGGCAGGCAGATAAGGTTCACACACATCAATAACAGTCCCGTTGGCAGCAGTAAGACAGTCCGATAATAAACGCTCAGGATTGGGTACATAACCGGCAAAACTTCGCAAAGAATGAGCTGGCGAGGGCCGCTGAAATGGCCGCCAGAACGGAAGTGAACCGGAAGACCCGGAACAGGAAGTGAGCGTTCCCAGGTACGGGATTGTGGGAAATGCAGTCAATATTCGGGTGAGGGTTCCCGCTGGCGCGGGACAGAGGGAGCCACAGAGACCGCGTCTGTGACAATATATATATATATATATATATATATATATATATATATATATATATATTTATACATTTTAACTTAAAAATTAAATTTATAAATGTTTTTTTTCTTATGTCTTTAATTTTTTTATGGAAAAAGCTGAAAATATATAACATTATAATATTTTATTGTATTATATTATAAAATAAACGCATATACAAATGTAAATAATTGTGTAATAGTGCGTAAATAAGTTGTTTAAACCTTTTTAGTCTGACAGAGTATATTTGACCAGAGCTTGAGTCTGATTTCACCATAAAAATACAATGAAACAAACAACAAAAAAAACTACCTGAAAAACAAACATAATTTAATAATAAGTATACTATGTTAATTGATAAGGGTTTTGGTATATTTTAAAAGAGTATGAGTCTGTCCAGGGTTCATATTAATTAAGTCAGGTGTACCTTTTTCATAGACATACTGTACCTCCTTATAATAAAACACAAATGACAGAGTTCAAAAGGTAGAACATAACGGCGATGACCCATTCAGGGCTTGAATGGTTCTCTGTTCAACCTCCCTTCAAAACCTGTAAATTATTAATCTAAGCAAATCAAAGGAGGCTTTGTTTGGGCTGGTTACCTTTTAGCACTTAGTGGTTCCTCAGTCTCAACTGTATTCTCCTCAGGCTGAAAGCGGAAATCTTCGATATAAACACCAAAGCGCTCATAGAGCCATTTCCACAGCCGGGATCTTAACGTCTCCTTCTGTTTGTCTCCTATCAGTTCACAAACAGAGCAACATGTCAGTGATTCAAAATATGAGCATCTACTACCTAAAATGAAATCAGAAATGAAATGCGCATGATCACGAACGGTAATCCATGCACTGAGAATAAACAAACTGCTTACAAAAAAGACACTTCTAGTGTAGAAAGATTAGGTTTAAAGAATGGTGTCCAAATGAAAAGGAAAACTGGTTTGTCCTTTTTTGGGGATGTTTAACCCCTTAGTGTTCCAACATTCCACCCGAGGAACGTTTTGCATTGAGTTGTTTGACAGGAATGCTAAAGGGGTTAATTACAGATCAAATTAAATATGAATGCTGTCGACATAATAATAAAAGAATGAATTATGATACAACAAAATATCTGAAGCATGAATAAAAGCTAAAATCCTCTATCAATCAGCTGAAGTGATGGATAAACTATAATCATGTTCCTCAAATGAACTTCAGAATAAGGACACTGCTTCTCATTCACTAATAAAGTTTTTTTAACCACACAGTAAAAACTGCTACACAAAATTCTAGGCAGAACAGGTGCGTTTGCAATCCAATTTGTTCTTCTCGTTCTAATGTTGATGAATCCGGATTATTCTCAATGAGGGACTGTGTGTCCGCAGTTAGTAATTACATAACACACACCCAAACCATCTCTAGATGAGAACACACACAGCAAGAGTGAAGGTAAATGTGTCATTCGCAATACCAGATCAAACACAAACATATCTCATTTAGGTCTAGACTACATGTGATCATGTTTTGGACCACTCAATATTATGCCTTCATCAAAAAAGCTGCATTTTTATGCAATTACCATATAATGCATATTATTTTTGTTACTTAGAAATAGGACTTATTGTAGGGTCACTTAGTTATTAATTTTCTAATACACTTTACAGCAACCTGTCAAAATTAAAGTTTGGTTTAACTTGAAGAAACTGTGACAGGAAAGTACTACTACTACCAAAAAAAAGTAAATATATATTTAATAGAAAATCTAAAAATGTTGTATGTATATGTATATGTAAAAATAAAAACATAAAAAAAGCAGAATCCAGAAAAATTAAAATGAACAAACAAAATTTGAAAATAAGTAAATAAAACAGAATTTGGAAAAAAATAAAACTGATTTCATAGGGCCCTAGAACAAAAGAGATTGAAAAGGCTGTTGAAAAAACAACAACAAAAACATGAATAATGAATAAGCCTGTAGGAGTCAAAATGACAACAGACAAAAGTGAAAATGAAAAAATATTGCTTTTATAGATCAAAATTTCTATATTAATGTGTAAGCAAGCGAGTCTCTCAACTATAAATCTATCTGCTTGTAAAGTCTGACGTCACACGTCACCACTTCCGGGACCAAATGCTCTATCAGATGCCACAAGAAAACAACACGGTGCTAATATACACTCACAATGTGATTTAATACTACCTAAAACTTATAATCCTAACCTTTAACTCTAATCCTAGATAGCCAGACAATGAAAAATATAAATATAAATACAAATTTGTGTTTGGGATGCTGTGAGCATGGACACTGTAGTGTACATTGTAAGTTTTTAAATGTTTAGCGTAAATGTATAATATGAACAAACAGTGGTCATATATGAGGTATTCTCAAGTGAAACGAGTTGAGGCTAGGACCCGGAAACAGCATTTCTTCCGTCACGACTTAACAAGCGAACAGGAAGTATAAACTGAGCTTTACCTGTACCATTGACAGAAGTGACTTGTGGTTTTGGAGGTGGAGGTGGTGAATCTTCTAGTCTGGACCAAACACACATATTGTTTTACTTGCAGTATTAACAACAGATCTAAAACTGAACGTATGTTTTGTAGCAAAATGTAGTTGTGGGAAACTTCCACACCGCCTTTCATACCTGGATCGGAGAATTTCATTCATTTTCTGCTCGAGATCAACTCTTTTCAATTTCTCCTTCTCCAGCTCCTGCTTCAGTGTCTCGACATTTGTTTCCTCTCTGAGCTTCCTCAACTCTTCCTCTGTGAGCAATACAAAGAAAAACAGTTTGTTTGAATGCGTGATTGAAAGAATGAGTAGACTGCTGTTGACTTCAGGAAACACAATGGAAGTCACACATAAATCAGCAGTGGTGTGGTTTTGCTGAAAACGTTCAGCACGCTTGAGGTTTCTTTAGCGACAGACATCAGATACACAAGTAAAAGAAAGACGAGTCAGCTGATTGCTGTTGCAAAATAAACCCTGACAGTATCAAGATCTTGCATTACCCTCTTCAGGTTATTTTGCAATAATAACTGGCTAAATGTACTTCATATTGCTTATTTGCCTCCGCATATAAACAAACAAAAAAACAAACATGACTTATTGATTTAATATGTATGAAATGAGAAACCGCAGAATGATAAAAGCACCAATATACAAAATTATCTGACATCATGATGATGCCACTGACCAATCAGAATCAATTACTTCTGTAATAAGAGTTGCGTAATAACACAAATATGATCATATCATTTTCTAAATATAACAGGCATTCATGAAGATACAATAGTGTATAATGAGCAGATTTTCGACATATTTTCTGTGCCAGATGTGGGGAAAATGTATGGGAACATATACTAATGGTAAAATGTAAAAAGAAACAAAGAAACAAACAAAAACAAAAACAAGAGCCAACAAAATGAATCAACAAAATAAATAAATAAATAACCTCTCACAAACTCACAACAAAATAAATGAAAAACAAAATCAACACAAACAGAAAAACAAAAACAGCAGAAACAATGAATCAAACAATCAAAATACATAAATAGAAAATAACCATCAACCTCAAATATAAATAAAGAACAAAAACACAAACGAAAGAAACAAAAACAAACAAACAAACAAAAAAATCAACATACAAAACAAAAAAATTGCAAAAACTAAAGAAAAAAAAAAAAACAAGAAACAAAACAAAAATCATCAAAACAACAAAAACAAAAGGGTCCGTGTACTTTTTCGTTCATTCATTATTCTATTTTGGAATGAAAGATGAAATTTAAAAAAGGGTGCAGCTTGGTTTTTTGTTTAAAAGAAAAAAAAGCAGAAATGGCTGTATTTTGTTTTCCAAGTGTATTGTTGTCATCAAATAATAGTATTAGAAAATTGGACGCATTTCCGATCGTTTTTTAATTTGTAATATTTATTTGTACATTTATTGTATTGCATTTGACTGATCCTATCTTTACCCGGAAGTAAATTACACCGTCATGCGGGTATCAGTGATGCGCTGGTTGATCCGAAATGAGCGAGAAGTAGGGATGGGCATATCGATCCTAAAGTATCGATATATCGATACTGATGCGAGATTAAAAATATCGATACTAAGGTGTGTTTTATTTACCAGTGATTTTGTTTATTTAACAAAAAGCAAGGCGTACAATGTGCATTGAATTGGACGTATAACCTATAGGGAATAACTGTGCACGATATAACAATTTTCCTACTCATCTGAACGCATGCAAATGTTGCAAGACAGAATCTATCAATCACAGAGAGCATTCACTCACAGTGCATTCATATAGGGCTGCATTCCAAAACTATCATAAGAAAGCATTGATGCTTTTGGGAATGGCAGCCCAGAACAATGCATATCAGAGGACAGAAAATAAAAACATTTTTGAGCTATTTCACAATAAACAAACTGAAATTGTAGCCTACGTAATTTGTGCAATTATATTTCTTTAAATTAACACTTAAACTTCGTTGATCATGTTTTGTAGTAATGTTAATATAAATTATACACTGTCAGAATAAAAATGTTGTATTTTATGTGTGCAACAGCCTGTCACTGGCAGCCCCTTATGAAAGTATTTTCAGTTATAGGTTTTTCAGTTACCAATACAGTAAACATATTTTAACCATGTGTAAAAAATAAAAGTTAATTAGTTGCAATTAATTGGCATATTTAATGTTAAAATGCATTTCAAATATAAAGTTAAGGGTATAATTACATATTTTACTCTTATTAATTTAATAAATGTAATAATTTAAAAGTTTAGAAGTATCGTATCGGTATCGATATTGATGACACTGGCCTTAAAAGTATCAGTATCGTATCGAAAACAAAATAAGTGGTATCGCCCACCTCCTAGCGAGAAGGGTCTGGCTGCAGACCGTGGATGCGAGTGGAGCTCCACTCAAGAACGGAAATACGTCACCTCCACTTCCGACGTATGTTATGCCATATTGGTCCGGGCATGATGCGGTCGCCTTGATGGTACGGGCAAAATTTTAAGACATTGCATTTTTAAAACTTATTGTTTAATCTTTCGTTTTGTATTATTTATAGTTACATATACATGTTCGTGATATTTACATTTTCTGTACATTTTATCATTAAAACGTTTACCGAGGCAAATTATATGTGTATATAATTATATATTTTAGAAAGTAAACAGTAGATCTTTTTTTTATTGCACAATTAAATATTACAATAATGATGAAATCACAATAAACCAATGGCTAAATGAAAAAAAAAAAATTTTTATATTTATACCTTTCAATTTAAGACAGAGATCAACATTTGGATTTTTATCTATATCATTTACTAATAATTTTCTAAGTTCTGAGGGAATGGCATTAATTACCATTACATACTCTTTTACAGGTATATGAAATGATTTTTTTAAGAACTCTGCATAGGTAAGCACACGACCATTAGAATTCAACAGTTTTGAAACCAACCAAACATTTTATCTAAACCAATTAACTAAAAAAAGAGATTTATTTTGGTGTGTAATGTATGTATTATTCCAAATTAAGCACTTGTGAGGGGAAAAATTATGTTTGTATATCATTATCCATGAGAATAATGCCTATCTGTGAAAATTGGAAAGTTTTATGGGAAGCTTGCTAATATTAAAGTTACAATTAAGGAGAAATTCAATACCACCTACTTTTTCAAACATAATATTAGGGATATGATACCATAATTTATCTTTTGAATGAACAATTTTGTATCCACTTAATTTTAGAAATAGTGTTAGATATTTCAAAATCAAGTACATTTAGCCCACCTTGATTAAGTGGATTACAAAGTATTTTTTAATTCAAATAATGATGTGTATTTTTCCAAATAAAATTATTTATGCATTTATTTATATCAATAATACATTTTGGAGTGTCTATAACCATTGCGGTGTAACAAACAAAGGACAGCATCACATACAGTTATGAGCTTCACAGAACAACAATATATTACACATATTGAAGAGAAAAAGACACCTCAAAGATGTACAACTGACTCAAGAATTTTAAACGTTTTAAAAGCTTTTGAGTTCAATGGTTTGGACACATTCTTAAAAGAGGCAAAAGACTTTAAATCAGTAAAAACAGTAAATAAAACAGTAGATCTATAATATCACTGGACATTAAATGAGAAGTTATTTTATTAAAAAAATCTTAATCACAATTTGTATTATAAACAAAATAACAATATGTACATATCACAGTAAAATAATGTTTTCCATCCATTGAAATTTCACAAGTAGTTTGGTTATGATATGATAACCTCGTTGTAACTCGCTATTGTAGCGATGCTAAATTAATATGCTACAATAAAAAATAAAATAAAGTGCGCAACGCCATTTTCATTTTAGTGGAGGTCGCCCAGAAGCTCCTAGATAATTTATACTCATTTTTGCTGTTAGAATGAGACCCTCACCCTTCTTTTATTTGTTTCATTGTCTTTTGCTTTTTTTTTTTTCAAAAAAAATGTATCAACACTAGCAATATGTATTATGTTTTGAAATGTGCCGTTAAAGTTTGTATTTGAATTGTATAAATTGATTAAAAAAAAAAAAAAAAAATAGTGGAGGTGACGTATTTCCGGTTTGAGGGTGGAGGTGATGTATTTCCGGTGGAGCTCCACTCGCCGTATGTCTGCAGCCAGGTCCTCTTGGAATGAGCGGGTGCCCGCGGTCACCCGCGGTTACGAGTCATCCAAAAATATTTTCAATGATAATCGGGTCGCGGTCGGTCGGGTCGTTTGAAATAAAGATGCCAATTAAACCTTTGTAATTTATATATTACTAGACACACTTTTCTATGAAATACATAGACCTACACTTTATTGGCTGAATAATATTTACCTTTTGAATGTTGAGCGTTATTAACTGTTATTAACCCCGATTTCCCAACACGTTGAACTGAGCAATGCCATTGTACCATTTTAATAGGCTACTTCTAAACGCATATAGCTCAGTAATGTCAGCTTTATGTATTTTCTGAGAGGGGGTGGGATTTTTGTTGGGAAAGTCAGGGGAGGGAGACGCACACTTCGATTAGACTGGATAAACACATGCAGCATCAATCGTTAAGAAAATGGTATTCCTAATAAATGTCTCGAATATTTTGATTATGTCTTTTTGGAATTATTAGACACATTTCACTATGTCTTTTCAAATGCCTAGGTATGTTTAATTTCCTTAATTATAAAATTCAGCACTATTTTTTAACGTTTATTCAAGCAATAATATATAAATTATCTCATGTATATGCTTGTTTAAAACCAGGGTTTCAAAACGAATTCCGAATAAAAACTGTATTTTTTCTTTACATTTCCAGAGAGCGTAACGAACGAACTTAAGCATTACTTAATAAATTCAAGGCACTATAATTTCCTTATTTATTTTTTAATACAACTATTATAGCCATCTAGTGTTGTCACGGTACCAAAATTTCAGTATTCGGTACCAATACCATTGAAAATTCACGGTTCTCGGTACCAATTTCGGTACCAAAGCAAAACACAATAACATATTAATTGAGCAACACACTATTTTTTATTAATAAACAAACAAAAATAAAATGTACAAAAAAAACAGTGCCATTCTTTATACTTACATAAAATTTTGTTAAAAGTTTTTCCACAGGTTAAAAAAGTATTTCAAGGATTGAAAACATTTTAGTAATTAAATAACATCTAAAAAAAATTACAGGCATAAAAAAATGTAAAGAAGCTTCACCCAACCATTTTGTCATATTTCTGCTGCTGCTGAAAAACATCTGTCGGTCGGGTTCGGGTTGCTTATACATTGACCCGCGCATCACTGGCGGGTATCAAATATTATTGTCTAGTATCACTTAAAATACTACTAAGATCCATATTACTATCACACGAGCCAATGGCAATTAAATGCACGGATGACAATCTTCTGTTTGTGAACAGTTGTATCTCATTCATTATCTGACTATGGATCCGTGCATTTAATTGCCATTGGCAGAGAAACATTGGACATAATCAAAATATTCGAGACATTTATTAGGAATACCATTTTCTTAACGATTGATGCTGCATGTGTTTATCCAGTCTAATCGAAGTGTGCGTCTCCCTCCCCTGACTTTCCCAACAAAAATCCCACCCCCTCTCAGTAAATACATAAAGCTGACATTACTGAGCTATATGCGTTTAGAAGTAGCCTATTAAAATGGTACAATGGCATTGCTCAGTTCAACGTGTTGGGAAATCGGTTAATAACAGTTAATAACGCTCAACATTTAAAAGGTAAATATTATTCAGCCAATAAAGTGTAGGTCTATGTATTTCATAGAAAAGTGTGTCTAGTACTATATAAATTACAAAGGTTTAATTGGCATCTTTATTTCAAACGACCCGACCGACCGCGACCCGAATAACATTAAAAATATTTTTGGATGACTCATAACCGCGGGCACCCGCTCATTTCTGATCAACCCGCGCATACCCGCACGACGGTGTAATTTACTTCCGGGTAAAGATAGGATCAGTCAAATGAAATACAATAAAATGTACAAATAAATATTACAAATTAAAAAAACGATCGGAAATGCGTCCAATTTTCTAATACTATTATTTGATGACAACAATACATTTGGAAAACAAAATACAGCCATTTCTGCTTTTTTTCTTTTAAACAAAAAACTAAGCTGCACCCTTTTTTAAATTTCATCTTTCATTCCAAAATAGAATAATGAATGAACGAAAAAGTACACGGACCCAAAAGGAGAAACAAAATAAATAAATAACCATAAAAGACAAAAAAATAAACAAGAGTAAAAAAAAGGAGAAACAAACATAAATAAATAAAAAACAAAAACACAAACTCAAATATAAATAAACAAACAAAAGAAGCAAAAACAAAGCAACAAAAAAAATTAAAATCCATACAAAACAACAAAATAAACCAAAAAGCAAAAAACAAACTAACAAAAAATAAATAGAAAACAACCTCAAATATAAATAAAAAAACCAAAAACAACACAAAAGGAGAAACTAAAACAACAAAAAAACATACAAAACTAAAAAAATAATAATCAAAACAAAAGACCAACAAAAACAAACGAAAAACAACAAAAAACTAAAATAAACAAGAATCAGAACAAAAAAAGGAGAGAAAACAAACAAAACAAACACAAAAACAAAAATACTCAAAACAAGAAATAAAAACAAAACAAAAGGAGAAGCAACAGCAAACAAAATAAAAACAAAAAATTAAATCCATACAAAACAAAATAAAACAAAAAAGAAATAAAGGATAAACAAAAACAAAAAAAATGTAAAATCCTACAAAACTAAATAAATAAAATAAACTAAAACAAAAACATCAACAAAAACAAAATGCATAAAAAAAGCTATTTAAAGCAGCTGAAAGAATTGTAAATGCTGTAAAAAGAATAAAATGCTCCTACTACCCGACACATATCAAATAAATCTCTGTAAACAACAAAAATTAGCCAGAGAGAGTATGTCAATCAGAAAACAAGGACGTGGACTTCTGCCACTTTAAATTACACGTAATCAAAACCCTTTCAATAGGCTGTTATAATAAGAAAAAACAAATGACTAAACATGCCAGTAACAAAGATGTTTGCCAATTTTGCCAGTGACAGAATTCAAATTCTGTGGAAACCCGTTGTGCTTTTTGCAGAATCCTGCGGGTTTTGTTGATTCAGGCTTACACATGATCAATGAAGTCATCCTGAATCTCAAAGATGACACAAATTAAGCAGTCTCCCAGGACAGGAGGCTCAACAGAGCAGCCAGAGGAGATCTGAAAGACAGCACAGGACGTCCTTTATCTAACAAAAGGAAAATATATATTGTTACGGTCCTAAAAAACACCTTCACAGCATGTTTTCTAAAAACACCTCGACTCTCATGCACAAACACAACAGTCCTGATCGAGTAGTTTCTCCACCTGCCCTCTATCGCATACAATACCTGCCTCAAGGTTGCCTGGAACACAAGCCCATCTTCATCTATAATTCAGTAGTTCCTGCGTCTCCCGCAGAGGCGCTATAGTCATGATAAAGACCCCCTGCCGCTGACTCAAGGGCAGGTGTGCTAAAGAGAAGACATTTGAATCCAGATGATCAGTGCAGACCCCAGGGGCCGTCGCTAAACCTGGAGCTAGCGGTCAACAAGCTGTTTCACAATGGTAAAACAATAGACTGAAATGAATATTTGCATCCTAATCTAATCCCTCATGATGCTGTTCTTCATTAACAGCCTGTTCAGAGGGCCAAGCAACTAGAATGCATGCAAATTTAAATATTTCCAGCTGGATGCCACAATTTTTAATGATTTAATAATTTAAAAGGCTACAACATGCATTGTGTGATGAGCTGTGTAATAATAATAATAATAATAAAAAAAGATACTTCAGTTTATCTAAATGTAATGGAATACACTGAAAATAAAGACATTCGTAACCATGCTTATATTGAATTTGCTCACTTTTTCTATCCACACTTTTCCTTAACACGGAAGTAAGCCTACGGATGAGACTACCGGAATCCGCTATAGAGAAATAACAAGAATAACAACATGCAGTAAATGATAAAACTGTTTGCACTACAAACCAGTGTGCACGTAATTAAAATAATACATTAAAATATTATGGTAAGACACACCAGCTTCCAAAACAAGGTTTTCTGTACAGCTAAAAATAGCTGGAAGCCGATGAGACAAGAAACCAGACCCATAAAATTTACAAATGGCTACGCAAACACTTTCAGGAACAAAAACGTGGATATTTTCTTGTCCAATGTCGGGGAACTTCCCTAGAGTAGATGTTACGGTAAAAAGTGTTAAACAAAGCAAATCTGAGCAAAGCAAAAATAAAAAGCCAAAACAAAAAACAAACAAAATGAAATTAAATGAAACAAAACAAGACAAAAATCAAATGAAACAAAAACTAAACCACACCAAACCAAAACAAAACACAAAGCAAAGCAAAATTAAACTAAAACAAATTAAATGAAAACCAAACAACAATCTAAACTCAAAAACAAAACATAAAAAAACAACAAAAAAGACAGAAACAAAGCATTAGAAGAAAAACAGAACTATTGAAAGAAAACAAATGAAACTAAACAAAAAATAAACAAAAAATAAATCCCAACCCAAACAAACCAAACCAACCAAAAAAGAAAATGAAACTACTCAAATAAAACAAAAAAGAAACAATAAAACAAAAAACAAAACAAAACAAACTTAAAAACAAAAAACAAAACCCAAACCAAACTAACCAAAACACTTTAAAAAATAAAACCAAAGTAAAACGAAACCAAGTAAAACAAAACCAACCAAACTAAACAAACCAAGTGAAAACACAAAAAACAAACTCAAAAACAAAACAGACAACAAAATAACCAAAACATATTAATTAAAAGAAAAAGAAACTGAATGAAATAAAAAATAACCAAACCAAAACACAAAGCAAAGTAAAACAAAAATTAAATGAAAAACCAAACACTCAAAACCAAACCAAACCAAACATCCCAAACAAACTCAAATACAAAATAAAAAAACAGACAAACAAAGACAAACAAAACTGTTCAAAGAAAAAAAAGAAATGAAACAACAAAAATGAAATAAAACAAAATAAAACCCAACCCAAACAAAGCGAACCAACCAAAAAAGAAAATGAACCCATCAAACAAAAAATAAACAAAATATGAAAAAACACTCAAAAACAAAACAAACAAAAGCACAAAATTAAAACTAAATAAAACAAAACCCAAACCAAACTAACCAAAAAGAATTAAACTTTTTAAAAGAAAACAAATGAAACCAAATAAAAAACAAACCAAAACAAATCATACGAAAACACAAAAAAACAACTCAAAAACACTAAAAAAAACAACAACAGCAAAACAGACAAAAAACCCAAAACAAAACATTAAAAGAAAAAGAAAATAAAATAAAACAAAATAAAAACCAAACCAAAACGAAACAAAAACCCAAACAAAACAAAAGCACAAAAAACTAAAAAAAAAAAAAAAAAAAAAAAAAACTCCAAACCAAAACTCAAAACAACCCAAACAAGCTTAAAAACATAACACAACAAAACAAACCAAGAGAAACTATTAAACAAGAAGAAAAAAAAGAAAATGCTGCTAAAAGCTTTCTTAAAAAAAAATACCATAAATAGAGGTTATTTATTTTATAATAAAACATGTAATATAAATCACCTCAGAACACTTACAGAAATCCTAATCTCCAGTTACATGTTGTGCAAGGGAAATGTTTAGGAGCTTTACATGAATAATCCTTTTGGGAACATTTGCTAGATTTGTGCTATTGTGTGAGCTTTGTACGCTCTGGTACGCAACCTCACCTTTTATACTTAGTGAACTGTGGCAGAAATAATCACGTAAGCAGATATTAATCCTTTCCATGCTAGAAGCACCAAACATATTTTTGTTGCAAAGTACAAATGAGACACTAGACTCAAACAGCACTTAGTGTAAACATAAGGGTAACTAACTGTAAACTAACAACCTGCAGGTCAACAGGAAAATGTAATAAAACCTCAAGGCAACAAAATAGTGTTTAAACATTCAGGAGCTGCTTAGTCACACTGTACTTTGGCTACGTTTACACCCAGGTTAAAGGTAAAGGTGTCGTTTTCTGTGCTACTAGTAGCACCAAGGAAAATATAAATGTAATGTAATGTAATAATATTTATTGAATTCATTATTTAAATTAACTCAGATTTGTAATGTCAATGATTAAATGATAAAGCAATTACATAATTAACCCATTAGCAATCAGCACATTATTCAGGCAGTAACTATGCGGAAAGAACTGCCCAAACAACATTTTTATGGCTTGATGAAGGCATGGTCATTGTGTTTGCCAGATTCCTTTCTTCTCTGAGTGACAAACTTGGGCCTCCGTTCACACTAACTTGTTAAAGCAGAAAAGGCTTGAAAAAAAAAGGAAAGATAGCATCTAATGGCTCAGCTACATCAAAGCAATTAAGCATATGAAAGCCTTTCTGACTGACAGCATCCTTAGCACAATCAAGCCTTGGTTAAAAAGACCATGAGCACAATTGTGAAGGCTACACAAAACCGTGGACCAATGCTAGCTCATCATACAGCCATCTTATTAACATCAGTGTGAGAAAATACAGCAATGAATGGCCTTCGTAACTGTCAATGTGTATATTTGTGTTATATTCTGGCTGAGGAAGGAGTCAATAGCTGTCAGCACAACTCTATTGTAAAACTGAGACAGCTGCAGCTTCCAAAGCGGTCATGTCATATGATCCAAGAACAGTGACAGGAAGGATAAGAAGCATGAAGATCTTATGATCTTATAAATGTTACTTACTGGCCACTGTCATATACCAATATGTCAAAATACACACTACTCAAGATCATTGCTTAAGAGCTTTTTGGACTCATTAATTTTATGATCAGTATTTTTACTGAAAATGTTTCTGGAATACTTGTTTCTGATTAGGGGTCGGCTGATTATCGGCACCGTTATCAAGAATTTTTAATGGTTATCAGAATTGATAACCATAAAAACTAATTTGCTGATAAAATAAATTAAAAGCATTTTAATAAAGTTTTCATCAGAGCCTTTGTTATTCTTAATTATTCATTAATTAAATTTTTTTTACAGCAGACATATATATCCGTTCAAAATATCGGTCTACTTGACCTATAATCTGTATCAGCCCTGAAAACCATATTGGTCGACCCCTAATTCTGGTTGGTCAAACTTGCCACTGAGCAGTGAAATATATAAAAGTTTTATGATCAGAAATGTTACTGAAAATTACACATTTTTCTGGAATATTTGATTCTGATTAGGGGTCAACTGATTATCGGCACCGATATCAAGAACTTTTATTGTTATTGGTCATTTTCAACCAATTTGGCGATAAAATAATTTAATTTAAAAGCATTAAAATAAAGTTTTTGTCAGAGCTGTGGTTATTAATTTTGACATAAATTTTTACACTAGACATATATACAGTATCAGTTCAAAATATTGTTTATCAGTCTACTTGACCTGTAATAATCGGTATATGCCCTGAAAAACACTTCAGTCAACCCCTAATTCTGGCTGCTCAAACATGGAGCCGAGTAGTGAAATATATATTTGGGTCAAAGACGTTAAGATGTCCACATCAAAATAAGTTTACAAAAGTTATTTTATGTCCATAAAAAGCACATTAAATTTGTAAAGTGTCTACTTTTAAGATTTCAACCAAGTTTTAGGAGAATGAAATCTCAAAATTTGGTTGAAATAATGTTACATTGTCATGTCAGTGTAACAATATTTATGTAAAAATTCTAACAACATGCTTATTCTGACTTGTACATATTAAAATATATATATATAAAAAGGGAGCATATTTAATGTTATTGTGTTTTAAATGAGTAAAAAATTCTTACTGACAAATGGGCAAAACCTAGGATAGTGGCAAATTTTTACAATGTAGAATTACAACTAATTATTATTTGGGGTGAAAGTAATTTGTCATTTAATGTCATAAATAGATTCTTGTTGTAAATATGCCTGACAAGATTGTTCAACTGAATGACATTTTAGTGGGCGTCTTCTGTAAATGAGGAAAAAATGTATATTTATTTTTTGCTGAGAAAAACAAAACTAAAAATGCAATTAAATTAAAAGGAAACTTGAAATTGAAAGCAGTTGTTTCAGATCAGGGGTCGACCGATTATTGGCACCGATATCAAGAATTTTTATTGTTATCGGTATCGGTATCGGTCATTTTCAAAACCGATTTGGTGATAAAATAATTTAAAAGCATTTAAACAATGTTTTCATCAGAGTCCTTGTTATTCTTAATTTTTGACATTAATTTTAATTTTTACACCAGTAAAAATATATATCAGTTAAAAAAATAGTTTATCAGTCTACTTGACCTGTAATAATCGGCATCGGCCCTAAAAAACATATCAGTCGACCCCTAATTCTGCTTGGTCAAACTTGGCACTAAGTAGAAATATATATATATAATTTTTTTATTATATATTATTTTAATATATATATATATATATATATATGACCATTTTTCTGGAATACTTGACTCTGATTAGTGGTCGACCGATTATCGGCACTGATGTCAAGAATTTTTATGGTTATCGGTATCGGTCAGTTTAAAAAAAATTACCACATTTGCTGCTAATTATTATTTTTTTAACATATAAAGAAAGTTTTGTCAGGGCCCTTGTTCTTAATTTTGACATAAATTTTCATTTTTACACCAGGCATATATACCGGTTCAAAATATCGGTTATCAGTCTACTTGATCTGTAATAAACGGTATCGGCATTAGACCTGAAAAACATATCGACCCCTAATTCTCATTAGTCAAACCTGGCATTGAGCAGTGAAATATATGAAATTTTTATACTTATTTTAGTTACTTTATTTTTTTAATAAACATAGTAGCAAATTTCACCTACAGTAATTTAAAAAGCATATTTATTTTGCAATCCTACTATAACTATGCTTGATTATATGGTTGTTTGCATATTATTTACATTCTTTTTTTTCTACTGTTCCTTTCACAGATCTGTGACCCAATTTTGGGTCACAACCCACTGATCTACTGGATCAACTACAGTCCAGATGAAAAAAGCACAAAAAGACCACACAAACCTCTTACAACATTTCATATAAGCCTGAAGCAGCATTATGTACTGCTTTGAATCACCTCTATGCCCTCTCACTAAATCAAAGACAGTGATTCATCAGGTTTAGCCTTTTCTACTACACATGGAAGCTTCAGTTGTGTAACAAACTATTAATAAGTCCAGTCTGCTTTTATGGGCAGCAACAGTTTGGCGGACCCGGTCTGACCTTTTGCTGCTTTCCAGTACTGCAGTGCTTGAGGGCAATGGGCAAACACACATGCGCACACACACCCACACACACACAAATACAAATACAAACTGGCTCTAAAAATAGACCAGACACTCCCAACCTCGTAATGTTCTGTTTAAGCCAATATAATGAATAGGGAAATTGAATTATCATGTGGTGACCAAGATTATATCACGCATCAACATTAAAAAAAAAAAAGAAAAAAAAAAAAAAAAGTAATACTTCTCCAAAATTTTTTTTGCTAGATCTGTTATACGTTGTGCCCTGGTATTCCCTTTGTTATAGGGGATCAAATATACCTACAAGTAAGGGTGGGCGATATGACCTAAAATTAATATCACGGTATTTTTCATCTTTTGAACGGTGACGGTATAATATCACGGTATTACTTTTTTTTGGTACATTTTGGGAGGAGTAGCCTGTCCTGTCCCTTTAGTATGTGAATAAAGTTAATATTTTTATAATATAATAAGTAAATGGTAGGTATCCTTATCAAAAAGAAACACGGGAGAGTACATATTTATTTTGCAAAAAACCTAAAGATCTTACTTAACAGTGTACAACAAAACAAATTTTTTTTTTTTTTTTTTTATTTAATTTCTGCAATATTTAAAACCTTTAAATAAATCAACCCATAGCAACAGTTTAAAAGTAGACCAATTCTGTGGGGAAAAACGCGGACTTGGCAACACGGCATCCAACACGAGCTGCTGGAGTTAATGTCATTGCACACGAGTACGAAATTTTCGTCAGAGATTTTTGCACGTAAAAAAAAAAAATACAGGTTATGTTAATCGAGATCGAGTTTACACACTGCCTCTGAAACTTTCATCCGTCATAAAAAAAATTCAGATCGTGTTTGATTTTCTGCATTTTCGCATCCATAATAAGCATTTTGATAAGGATGGCGAATATGAGAAAACTAAAAAAAAAAAAAAAACGCATACGAAAATCAGACTCGGTGTACAACGACCTTTAGATTTGAATGATCACAGGTCGAAAGTAAAGAGAGATTACAAAAATAGACTGGAGGATTTGCTGCAATCTTGTACTCACTGACAAATATCTGTTATAAGATGTGCTGCTCCCTTTACACAGAGTGTGCGTTATCGCAAAATCAAAAGTAAAAGTAAACAGCGCAAGCACTCATTTAAAAGGGATTTCTATACCCTGCATATTGAAAGTGCGAAAATTATATACAATATTAGTTTGCCTCGCGCCCGCTCAATTTGTGATCCGCTGTCCTTCGGTCGGCCGACCGGGAAAAGTCCGCCCCTGGTATAGGCTACAGGCCCGACCTTTCTTCACGATGTTTCACCAGTCGTTTAATGGCCACTCCCCTTTTACCTTCCACCTGCAAAGCTGATACGAATATGTTTTACTTTTTTATTTACAACAAGATATATAGTATAAGGACAGGTATTCAGACCACAACTGAACGTTTGAAATGTAATGCCTTATTAATTAGAATTAGCTATTATTGATGTAAATGCAGCTGTTTGAGGCACATAATTGATTTATTACGGTATTGACGGTATTAGAAAATCCATGTCGTGGCGCAATGTTACACCGGTGATGACTATGACACCGGTGTACCGCCCACCCCTACCCACAAGTATAGTAATCTCAGTACTAAATGTCCTTATGAAGACAACAGCTTATAAATCATACAAAATGATCTAAAATGCAGAAAGTTTTATGGTTTAGGGATAGGGTAAGGAGATACCGTTTGCACAGTATAAAACCTTTACGGCTATGGAGAGCCCCGTAAACATGAAAACCTGTGTGTGTGTGTGTGTGTGTGTGTGTGTGTGTGAACCCCAGTGGAGAGCTAATCTGTGCTGCTGAGAGTCTCACTAATTGAAAAGTGACACAGGTCAGAGGATCAGCGGTAGACATGGTTGGTTTATCGCTGTAAGGTGCATGCAGCTCAGGTCTTAATGAGAGTGATCTCACTGCACTGCTCAGGGAGATCAACCGACAGACACCGTGAGCGATCACCCATTTAGCTTGTGATATATTACAGATCTGCAGGCGAACAAATCACTTTTTCCTGAAGAGCTGCTTCTAACAAATTCTGGATATGCAAGTTAAAAGTCCATTGTAAAACATCTGAGAACATGTTAACATAGTAGGTCCGTTCAAAAGCATTTCAAGGTATCAAAGGTGTGGTTTAAAGTAAGCAATTCCTCAATTAATAAAATACTAATAATAAATTATAAAATATATCATTAGTCATTGGATGCAAAATTCACTTTTACATGTTGTTGAACATAGATGTGTGTTGGCAGTGTGTGTACAAAACCACCCTATAATGATAAAAATCCACCCAGTGTTTTTTTTTTTTTTTTTTTAATCCTTATAAATAATAACCCCTTTCTCAAATCAAGCCATTCTCAGATTCTTGGCTGTGTGACATCACACAGACTAAGGCCACTCCCACAACTGTTGATTGACACGGCTGTATTATCTTAGGCCCACCCTGAATGAGCTGTAAACTGTCGGCCATTGTTGTGACGCCGGAGCAGGAGTAGACAAGAATGTCTCCTTAATGAGGTGTTTTGTTGTTGGATGTAATAATAAACACAGCAGTTGTTATTTACTCCTGACATCTGAGCCGCTGATAATGCAGTGGATAACTTTAATTTTTGAAGGGAATGTGCCCCCTGATCTGCCTAAATGCATCTATGTTTGCACGAATCATTCCATCTGTGATGCAGCTTCCTACAAAGGAATTGAGTATAAAGGTTTTGTATGAATCTTTGCAAATCACCTTTCCTAATAATGTGCTAGTTAGCAAGTTTACAGTCTCA
>NC_133385.1:21425056-21446752 GCF_049309525.1 Garra rufa | reverse complement strand
CGTTGTAACTCGCTATTGTAGCGATGCTAAATTAATATGCTACAATAAAAAATAAAATAAAGTGCGCAACGCCATTTTCATTTTAGTGGAAGTCGCCCAGAAGCTCCTAGATAATTTATACTCATTTTTGCTGTTAGAATGAGACCCTCACCCTTCTTTTATTTGTTTCATTGTCTTTTGCTTTTTTTTTTCAAATCGATGTATCAACACTAGCAATATGTATTATGTTTTGAAATGTGCCGTTAAAGTTTGTATTCGAATTGTACAAATTGATTAAAAAAATAAATAAATTAAAAAAAAAAAAATAGTGGAGGTGACGTATTTCTGGTTTGAGGGTGGAGGTGACGTATTTCAGGTGGAGCTCCACTCGCCGTATGTCTGCAGCCAGGTCCTCTTGGAATGAGCGGGTGCCCGCGGTCACCCGCGGTTAGGAGTCATCCAAAAATATTTTCAATGATAATCGGGTCGCGGTCGGTCGGGTCGTTTGAAATAAAGATGCCAATTAAACCTTTGTAATTTATATATTACTAGACACACTTTTCTATGAAATACATAGACCTACACTTTATTGGCTGAATAATATTTACCTTTTGAATGTTGAGCGTTATTAACTGTTATTAACCCCGATTTCCCAACACGTTGAACTGAGCAATGCCATTGTACCATTTTAATAGGCTACTTCTAAACGCATATAGCTCAGTAATGTCAGCTTTATGTATTTTCTGAGAGGGGGTGGGATTTTTGTTGGGAAAGTCAGGGGAGGGAGACGCACACTTCGATTAGACTGGATAAACACATGCAGCATCAATCGTTAAGAAAATGGTATTCCTAATAAATGTCTCGAATATTTTGATTATGTCCAATGTTTCTCTTTCTTTTTGGAATTATTAGACACATTTCACTATGTCTTTTCAAATGCCTAGGTATGTTTAATTTCCTTAATTATAAAATTCAGCACTATTTTTTAACGTTTATTCAAGCAATAATATATAAATTATCTCATGTATATGCTTGTTTAAAACCAGGGATTAAAAACGAATTCCGAATAAAAACGGTATTTTTTATTTTTATAACGAACGAACTTAAGCATTACTTAATAAATTCAAGGCACTATAATTTCCTTATTTATTTTTTAATACAACTATTATAGCTATAATATTTTCTTTTTTTTATTTTGCGGCCCGAGTTGCGGGCGGGTTAGTTGAAAACGTCGGTCGGGTTCGGGTTGCTTATACATTGACCCGCGCATCACTGGCGGGTATCAAATATTATTGTCTAGTATCACTTAAAATACTACTAAGATCATTGGCAGAGAAACATTGGACATAATCAAAATAGTCGAGACATTTATTAGGAATACCATTTTCTTAACGATTGATGCTGCATGTGTTTATCCAGTCTAATCGAAGTGTGCGTCTCTCCCTCCCCTGACTTTCCCAACAAAAATCCCACCCCCTCTCAGAAAATACATAAAGCTGACATTACTGAGCTATATGCGTTTAGAAGTAGCCTATTAAAATGGTACAATGGCATTGCTCAGTTCAACGTGTTGGGAAATCGGGGTTAATAACAGTTAATAACACTCAACATTAAAAAGGTAAATATTATTCAGCCAATAAAGTGTAGGTCTATGTATTTCATAGAAAAGTGTGTCTAGTACTATATAAATTACAAAGGTTTAATTGGCATCTTTATTTCAAACGACCCGACCGACCGCGACCCGAATATCATTAAAAATATTTTTGGATGACTCATAACCGCGGGCACCCGCTCATTTCTGATCAACCAGCGCATACCCGCACGACGGTGTAATTTACTTCCGGGTAAAGCTAGGATCAGTCAAATGAAATACAATAAATGTACAAATAAATATTACAAATTAAAAAACGATCGGAAATGAGTCCAATTTTCTAATACTATTATTTGATGACAACAATACATTTGGAAAACAAAATACAGCCATTTCTGCTTTTTTTCTTTTAAACAAAAAACTAAGCTGCACCCTTTTTTAAATTTCATCTTTCTTTCCAAAATAGAATAATGAATGAACGAAAAAGTACACGGACCCAAAAGGAGAAACAAAATAAATAAAAACAAAAAAATTTAAACCATAAAAGACAAAAAAATAAACAAGAGTAAAAAAAAAAAAAAAAGGAGAAACAAACATAAATAAATAAACAAAAACACAAACTCAAATATAAATAAACAAACAAAAGAAGCAAAAACAAAGCAACAAAAAAAATTAAAAACCATACAAAACAACAAAATAAACCAAAAAGCAAAAAACAAACTAACAAAAAATAAATAGAAAACAACCTCAAATATAAATAAAAAAACAAAAACAACACAAACAAAAGGAGAAACTAAAACAACAAAAAAACATACATAATCAAAACAAAAGACCAACAAAAACAAACGAAAAACAACAACAAAAAAACTAAAATAAACAAGAATCAGAACAAAAAAAAGGAGAGAAAACAAACAAAACAAACACAAAAACAAAAATACTCAAAACAAGAAATAAAAACAAAACAAAAGGAGAAGCAACAGCAAACAAAATAAAAACAAAAACTTAAATCCATACAAAACAAAATAAAACAAAAAAGAAATAAAGGATAAACAAAAACAAAAAATGTAAAATCCTACAAAACTAAATAAATAAAATAAACTAAAACAAAAACATCAACAAAAACAAAATGCATAAAAAAAGCTATTTAAAGCTGCTGAAAGAATTGTAAATGCTGTAAAAAGAATAAAATGCTCCTACTACCCGACACATATCAAATAAATCTCTGTAAACAACAAAAATTAGCCAGAGAGAGTATGTCAATCAGAAAACAAGGACGTGGACTTCTGCCACTTTAAATTACACGTAATCAAAACCCTTTCAATAGGCTGTTATAATAAGAAAAAACAAATGACTAAACATGCCAGTAACAAAGATGTTTGCCAATTTTGCCAGTGACAGAATTCAAATTCTGTGGAAACCCGTTGTGCTTTTTGCAGAATCCTGCGGGTTTTGTTGATTCAGGCTTACACATGATCAATGAAGTCATCCTGAATCTCAAAGATGACACAAATTAAGCAGTCTCCCAGGACAGGAGGCTCAACAGAGCAGCCAGAGGAGATCTGAAAGACAGCACAGGACGTCCTTTATCTAACAAAAGGAAAATATATATTGTTACGGTCCTAAAAAACACCTTCACAGCATGTTTTCTAAAAACACCTCGACTCTCATGCACAAACACAACAGTCCTGATCGAGTAGTTTCTCCACCTGCCCTCTATCGCATACAATACCTGCCTCAAGGTTGCCTGGAACACAAGCCCATCTTCATCTATAATTCAGTAGTTCCTGCGTCTCCCGCAGAGGCGCTATAGTCATGATAAAGACCCCCTGCCGCTGACTCAAGGGCAGGTGTGCTAAAGAGAAGACATTTGAATCCAGATGATCAGTGCAGACCCCAGGGGCCGTCGCTAAACCTGGAGCTAGCGGTCAACAAGCTGTTTCACAATGGTAAAACAATAGACTGAAATGAATATTTGCATCCTAATCTAATCCCTCATGATGCTGTTCTTCATTAACAGCCTGTTCAGAGGGCCAAGCAACTAGAATGCAAGCAAATTTAAATATTTCCAGCTGGATGCCACAATTTTTAATGATTTAATAATTTAAAAGGCTACAACATGCATTGTGTGATGAGCTGTGTAATAATAATAATAATAAAAGATACTTCAGTTTATCTAAATGTAATGGAATACACTGAAAATAAAGACATTCGTAACCATGCTTATATTGAATTTGCTCACTTTTTCTATCCACACTTTTCCTTAACACGGAAGTAAGCCTACGGATGAGACTACCGGAATCCGCTATAGAGAAATAACAAGAATAACAACATGCAGTAAATGATAAAACTGTTTGCACTACAAACCAGTGTGCACGTAATTAAAATAATACATTAAAATATTATGGTAAGACACACCAGCTTCCAAAACAAGGTTTTCTGTACAGCTAAAAATAGCTGGAAGCCGATGAGACAAGAAACCAGACCCATAAAATTTACAAATGGCTACGCAAACACTTTCAGGAACAAAAACGTGGATATTTTCTTGTCCAATGTCAGGGAACTTCCCTAGAGTAGATGTTACGGTAAAAAGTGTTAAACAAAGCAAATCTGAGCAAAGCAAAAATAAAAAGCCAAAACAAAAAACAAACAAAATGAAATTAAATGAAACAAAACAAGACAAAAATCAAATGAAACAAAAACTAAACCACACCAAACCAAAACACAAAGCAAAGCAAAATTAAACTAAAACAAATTAAATGAAAACCAAACAACAAATCTAAACTCAAAAACAAAACATAAAAAAACAACAAAAAAGACAGAAACAAAGCATTAGAAGAAAAACAGAACTATTGAAAGAAAACAAATGAAACTAAACAAAAAATAAATCCCAACCCAAACAAACCAACCAAAAAAGAAAATGAAACTACTCAAATAAAACAAAAAAGAAACAATAAAACAAAAACAAAAAACAAAACAAACTTAAAAACAAAACCCAAACCAAACTAACCAAAACACTTTAAAAAAATAAAACCAAAGTAAAACGAAACCAACCAAACAAACCAAGTGAAAACACAAAAAACAAACTCAAAAACAAAACAAAACAGACAAAAAATAACCAAAACAAATCAATTAAAAGAAAAAGAAACTGAATGAAATAAAAAAAAATAACCAAACCAAAACACAAAGCAAAGTAAAACAAAAATTAAATGAAAAACCAAACACTCAAAACCAAACCAAACATCCCAAACAAACTCAAATACAAAATATAAAAAGACAAAGACAAACAAAACTGTTCAAAGAAAAAAAAGAAATGAAACAAAACAATAATGAAATAAAACAAAATAAAACCCAACCCAAACAAAGCGAACCAACCAAAAAAGAAAATGAACCCATCAAACAAAAAAGAAACAAAATATGAAAAAACACTCAAAAACAAAACACAACAAAACAGACAAAAACAAACAAAAGCACAAAATTAAAACTAAATAAAACAAAACCCAAACCAAACTAACCAAAAAGAATTAAACTTTTTAAAAGAAAACAAATGAAACCAAATAAAAAACAAACCAAAACAAAATCATACGAAAACACAAAAAAACAACAACAGCAAAACAGACAAAAAACCCAAAACAAAACATTAAAGAAAAATTGAATAAAATAAAACAAAATAAAAACCAAACCAAAACGAAACAAAAACCCAAACAAAACAAAAGCACAAAAAACTAAAACAAAAACAAAACATAACCCCCCCCAAACCAGAACTCAAAACAACCCAAACAAACTTAAAAACATAACACAACAAAACAAACCAAGAGAAACTATTAAACAAGAAGAAAAAAAAGAAAATGCTGCTAAAAGCTTTCTAAAAAAAAAAATACCATAAATAGAGGTTATTTATTTTATAATAAAACACGTAATATAAATCATCTCAGAACACTTACAGAAATCCTAATCTCCAGTTACATGTTGTGCAAGGGAAATGTTTAAGAGCTTTACATGAATAATCCTTTTGGGAACATTTGCTAGATTTGTGCTATTGTGTGAGCTTTGTACGCTCTGGTACGCAACCTCACCTTTTATACTTAGTGAACTGTGGCAGAAATAATCATGTAAGCAGATATTAATCCTTTCCATGCTAGAAGCACCAAACATATTTTTGTTGCAAAGTACAGATGAGACACTGGACTCAAACAGCACTTACTGTAAACATAAGGGTAACTAACTGTAAACTAACAACCTGCAGGTCAACAGGAAAATGTAATAAAACCTCAAGGCAACAAAATAGTGTTTAAACATTCAGGAGCTGCTTAGTCACACTGTACTTTGGCTACTTTTACACCCAGGTTAAAGGTAAAGGTGTCGTTTTCTGTGCTACTAGTAGCACCAAGGAAAATATAAATGTAATGTAATGTAATAATATTTATTGAATTCATTATTTAAATTAACTCAGATTTGTAATGTCAATGATTAAATGATAAAGCAATTACATAATTAACCCATAAGCAATGAGCACATTATTCAGGCAGTAACTATGCGGAAAGACCTGCCCAAACAACATTTTTATGGCTTGATGAAGACATGGTCATTGTGTTTGCCAGATTCCTTTCTTCTCTAAGTGACAAACTTGGGCCTCCGTTCACACTAACTTGTTAAAGCAGAAAAGGCTTGAAAAAAAAAAAAGGAAAGATAGCATCTAATGGCTCAGCTACATCAAAGCAATTAAGCATATGAAAGCCTTTCTGACTGACAGCATCCTTAGCACAATCAAGCCTTGGTTAAAAAGACCATGAGCACAATTGTGAAGGCTACACAAAACCGTGGACCAATGCTAGCTCATCATACAGCCATCCTATTAACATCAGTGTGAGAAAATACAGCAATGAATGGCCTTTGTAACTGTCAATGTGTATATTTGTGTTATATTCTGGCTGAGGAAGGAGTCAATAGCTGTCAGCACAACTCTATTGTAAAACTGAGACAGCTGCAGCTTCCAAAGCGGTCATGTCATATGATCCAAGAACAGTGACAGGAAGGATAAGAAGCATGAAGATCTTATGATCTTATAAATGTTACTTACTGGCCACTGTCATAAACCAATATCTCAAAATACACACTACTCAAGATCATTGCTTAAGAGCTTTTTGGACTCATTAATTTTATGATCAGTATTTTTACTGAAAATGTTTCTGGAATACTTGTTTCTGATTAGGGGTCGACTGATTATCGGCACCGATATCAAGAATTTTTAATGGTTATCAGAATTGATAACCATAAAAACTAATTTGCTGATAAAATGAATTAAAAGCATTTTAATAAAGTTTTCAACAGAGCCTTTGTTATTCTTAATTATTCATTAATTTAATTTTTTTACAGCAGACATATATATCCGTTCAAAATATCGGTCTACTTGACCTATAATAATCTGTATCAGCCCTGAAAACCATATTGGTCGACCCCTAATTCTGGTTGGTCAAACTTGCCACTGAGCAGTGAAATATATAAAAGTTTTATGATCAGAAATGTTACTGAAAATTACACATTTTTCTGGAATATTTGATTCTGATTAGGGGTCAACTGATTATCGGCACCGATATCAAGAACTTTTATGGTTATTGGTCATTTTCAACCAATTTGGCGATAAAATAATTTAATTTAAAAGCATTAAAATAAAGTTTTTGTCAGAGCTGTGGTTATTAATTTTGACATAAATTTTTACACTAGACATATATATCAGTTCAAAATATTGTTTATCAGTCTACTTGACCTGTAATAATCGGTATATGCCCTGAAAAACACTTCAGTCAACCCCTAATTCTGGCTGCTCAAACATGGAGCCGAGTAGTGAAATATATATTTGGGTCAAAGACGTTAAGATGTCCACATCAAAATAAGTTTACAAAAGTTATTTTATGTCCATAAAAAGCACATAAAATTTGTAAAGTGTCTACTTTTAAGATTTCAACCAAGTTTTAGGAGAATGAAATCTCAAAATTTGGTTGAAATAATGTTACATTGTCATGTCAGTGTAACAATATTTATGTAAAAATTCAAACAACATGCTTATTCTGACTTGTACATATTAAAATATATATATAAAAAAAGGGAGCATATTTAATGTTATTGTGTTTTAAATGAGTAAAAAATTCTTACTGACAAATGGGCAAAACCTAGGATAGTGGCAAATTTTTACAATGTAGAATTACAACTAATTATTATTTGGGGTGAAAGTAATTTGTCATTTAACCCTCTGGTGCTCTTCGGTCACTTCTGACCGAAAAATTTTCTGTTTTGAATTTTTAAAAATCACTGCTTAATCGGAATGACATGAAACTCTGTGACTTTTATGCCATTTGGAATGTCAACACAAAAAAAAATTGAGGGCATGATTCAAGCAGGCTAAGTGGTCGTAAAAAAAATAGTCACACTTGTGCTCTTCGGTCTAAAATGACCGACCATAGGAAATGAATGGGAAATCGACAAAAATACAAATATTCAGAGAATTTTTGTGTGTACAATCTACAAATCCTCCACAATGCTGAAAAAAAGTACACAGCAGTGAAGGGGTGACACTCTAAAACACACCCATTCATAAACACACCCATTCACACACACACGCACACACACACACACACATTAATATACACACCTCTATTCGGTCACTTTTGACCAAAACATTTTCGGTTTAGAATTTTTCAAAAAATCACAGCTTCAACAGAACAGTACCAAATTCATTGACTTTTATGGCATTTGGAATGTGAACACACACAAAAAATTAGGGCACGATTAAAAAAAACTAATAATAAAATAAAAACTTGTGCTCTTCGGTCTAAAATGACCGACCATTGGAAATGAATGGGAAATTGACAAAAATACAAATATTCAGAGAATTTTTGTGTGTACAATCTACAAATCCTCCACAATGCTGAAAAAAGTACACAGCAATGAAGGGGTGACACTCTAAAACACACCCATTCACAGACAGACAGACACACACACACACACACACACACACACACACACACTAATATACTCACCTCTATTCGGTCACTTTTGACCAAAACGGTTTTGAATTTTTTTTAAAAATCACAGCTTCATGAGAACACTACCAAATTCAGTGACTTTTATGGACACACATAAAAAATGAGGGCACGATTCCAAAAAGAAAAAGAAAACTTGTGCTCTTTGGTCAAAAATGACCGACATCAGGAAATGAATGGGAAATCGACAAAAATACAAAAATGTACAGAATTTTTCTGTCTCTTTCTGACACATCCACACACACATGCACAAATGAACTGAAACACAACAAATTGAGAAGATGTAAAATAAAATAAAAAATATATGTATAAAAAAATTACATATCCAGAGTGCAAAAGACACACACTCTCTTGCATATACAAAAAATTAACACTTCAAATCATATTTATAACAAAAAACTATCCCAAACTGGATAATAAATAGTCTTTGAGATTGTTTAAATGTATGTTCAACTATTCCACCTAATAAAAATGCTGAATCAATTGTCTAAAAACAACTAGGCAATTCACAAGCTGCTTTGTAGCTTACTATACAGGCATCAAGTTACACCTGCCATTACAGATGTTTTTCTCGTTTTTTACCAACAGATGGCGCTTATCTGCCTTCAAAAATTAGTGTTGAATGGCTGAGTCTCTATTTCAACCTGAAATACTGCATTCATTAAAAAATTTAAAAAAAAAAAATTAAATTAAAATTTTTTATTATTCTCAATGGCAAAAAATGGATATTAATTACAGCATAAATATTCATTATTACCACCAAACCCTCTCAAAATTCAAAAGAAAAAAGAAAAAATATTATTAAACAAAAATGAATTGGAATGGTTTTACTGAAAAAATTACAGGATGCGTTACAGGTGTCCGGTCACTTCTGACCGCGAAGAGCACACGTGTGACTGCTAAACGAAGAGCACCAGAGGGTTAATGTCATAAATAGATTCTTGTTGTAAATATGCCTGAAAAGATTGTTCAACTGAATGACATTTTAGTGGGCGTCTTCTGTAAATGAGGAAAAAATGTATATTTATTTTTTGCTGAGAAAAACAAAACTAAAAATGCAATTAAATTAAAAAGGAAACTTGAAATTGAAAGCAGTTGTTTCAGATCAGGGGTCGACCGATTATTGGCACCGATATCAAGAATTTTTATTGTTATCGGTATCGGTCATTTTCAAAACCGATTTGGTGATAAAATAATTTAAAAGCATTTAAACAATGTTTTCATCAGAGTCCTTGTTATTCTTAATTTTTGACATTAATTTTAATTTTTACACCAGTAAAAATATATATCAGTTAAAAAAATAGTTTATCAGTCTACTTGACCTGTAATAATCGTCATCGGCCCTGAAAAACATATCAGTCGACCCCTAATTCTGCTTGGTCAAACTTGGCACCAAGTAGAAATATATAATTTTTTTTTATTATATATATTATTTTAATATATATGACCATTTTTCTGGAATACTTGACTCTGATTAGTGGTCGACCGATTATCGGCACTGATGTCAAGAATTTTTATGGTTATCGGTATCGGTCAGTTTAAAAAAATTACCACATTTGCTGCTAATTATTATTTTTTTAACATATAAAGAAAGTTTTGTCAGGGCCCTTGTTCTTAATTTTGACATAAATTTTCATTTTTACACCAGGCATATATACCGGTTCAAAATATCGGTTATCAGTCTACTTGATCTGTAATAAACGGTATCGGCATTAGACCTGAAAAACATATCGACCCCTAATTCTCATTAGTCAAACCTGGCATCGAGCAGTGAAATATATGAAATTTTTATACTTATTTTAGTTACTTTATTTTTTTAATAAACATAGTAGCAAATTTCACCTACAGTAATTTAAAAAGCATATTTATTTTGCAATCCTACTATAACTATGCTTGATTATATGGTTGTTTGCATATTATTTACATTCTTTTTTTTCTACTGTTCCTTTCACAGATCTGTGACCCAATTTTGGGTCACAACCCACTGATCTACTGGATCAACTACAGTCCAGATGAAAAAAGCACAAAAAGACCACACAAACCTCTTACAACATTTCATATAAGCCTGAAGCAGCATTATGTACTGCTTTGAATCACCTCTATGCCCTCTCACTAAATCAAAGACAGTGATTCATCAGGTTTAGCCTTTTCTACTACACATGGAAGCTTCAGTTGTGTAACAAACTATTAATAAGTCCAGTCTGCTTTTATGGGCAGCAACAGTTTGGCGGACCCGGTCTGACCTTTTGCTGCTTTCCAGTACTGCAGTGCTTGAGGGCAATGGGCAAACACACATGCACTCACACACCCACACACACACAAATACAAATAAAAACTGGCTCTAAAAATAGACCAGACACTCCCAACCTCGTAATGTTCTGTTTAAGCCAATATAATGAATAGGGAAATTGAATTATCATGTGGTGACCAAGATTATATCACGCATCAACATAAAAAAAAAAAAAAAAAAAAAAAAAAAAAAGTAATACTTCTCCAAAAATTTTTTTGCTAGATCTGTTATACGTTGTGCCCTGGTATTCCCTTTGTTATAGGGGATCAAATATACCTACAAGTAAGGGTGGGCGATATGACCTAAAATTAATATCACGGTATTTTTCATCTTTTGAACGGTGACGGTATAATATCACGGTATTACTTTTTTTTGGTACATTTTGGGAGTAGCCTGTCCTGTCCCTTTAGTATGTGAATAAAGTTAATATTTTTATAATATAATAAGTAAATGTTAGGTATCCTTATCAAAAAGAAACACGGGAGAGTATGCATTCTCAACATATTTATTTTGCAAAAAACCTAAAGATCTTACTTAACAGTGTACAACAAAACAATTTTTTTTTTTTTTTTTTTTTATAATTTCTGCAATATTTAAAACCTTTAAATAAATCAACCCATAGCAACAGTTTAAAAGTAGACCAATTCTGTGGGGAAAAACGCGGACTTGGCAACACGGCATCCAACATGAGCTGCTGTTAATGTCATTGCACACATGAGTACGAAATTTTCGTCAGAGATTTTTGCACGTAAAAAAAAAAAAATACAGGTTATGTTAATCGAGATCGAGTTTACACACTGCCTCTGAAACTTTCATCCGTCATAAAAAAAATTCAGATCGTGTTTGATTTTCTGCATTTTCGCATCCATAATAAGCATTTTGATAAGGATGGCGAATATGAGAAAACTAAAAAAAAAAAAAAAAAACGCATACGAAAATCAGACTCTGTGTAC
The DNA here is from genome assembly GCF_049309525.1 of Garra rufa. Taxonomy (NCBI): domain Eukaryota; kingdom Metazoa; phylum Chordata; class Actinopteri; order Cypriniformes; family Cyprinidae; genus Garra; species Garra rufa. The sequence goes on along the minus strand of NC_133385.1, from coordinate 21,434,902 downwards.
AACGACCTTTAGATTTGAATGATCACAGGTCGAAAGTAAAGAGAGATTACAAAAATAGACTGGAGGATTTGCTGCAATCTTGTACTCACTGACAAATATCTGTTATAAGATGTGCTGCTCCCTTTACACAGAGTGTGCGTTATCGCAAAATCAAAAGTAAAAGTAAACAGCGCAAGCACTCATTTAAAAGGGATTTCTATACCCTGCATATTGAAAGTGCGAAAATTATATACAATATTAGTTTGCCTCGCGCCCGCTCAATTTGTGATCCGCTGTCCTTCGGTCGGCCGACCGGGAAAAGTCCGCCCCTGGTATAGGCTACAGGCCCGACCTTTCTTCACGATGTTTCACCAGTCGTTTAATGGCCACTCCCCTTTTACCTTCCACCTGCAAAGCTGATACGAATATGTTTTACTTTTTTATTTACAACAAGATATATAGTATAAGGACAGGTATTCAGACCACAACTGAACGTTTGAAATTTAATGCCTTATTAATTAGAATTAGCTATTATTGATGTAAATGCAGCTGTTTGAGGCACATAATTGATTTATTACGGTATTGACGGTATTAGAAAATCCATGTCGTGGCGCAATGTCACACCGGTGATGACTATGACACCGGTGTACCGCCCACCCCTACCCACAAGTATAGTAATCTCAGTACTAAATGTCCTTATGAAGACAACAGCTTATAAATCATACAAAATGATCTAAAATGCAGAAAGTTTTATGGTTTAGGGATAGGGTAAGGAGATACCGTTTGCACAGTATAAAACCTTTACGGCTATGGAGAGCCCCGTAAACATGAAAACCTGTGTGTGTGTGTGTGTGTGTGAACCCCAGTGGAGAGCTAATCTGTGCTGCTGAGAGTCTCACTAATTGAAAAGTGACACAGGTCAGAGGATCAGCGGTAGACATGGTTGGTTTATCGCTGTAAGGTGCATGCAGCTCAGGTCTTAATGAGAGTGATCTCACTGCACTGCTCAGGGAGATCAACCGACAGACACCGTGAGCGATCACCTATTTAGCTTGTGATATATTACAGATCTGCAGGCCTGAGAGAACAAATCACTTTTTCCTGAAGAGCTGCTTCTAACAAATTCTGGATATGCGAGTTAAAAGTCCATTGTAAAACATCTGAGAACATGTTAACATAGTAGGTCCGTTCAAAAGCATTTCAAGGTATCAAAGGTGTGGTTTAAAGTAAGCAATTCCTCAATTAATAAAATACTAATAATAAATTATAAAATATATCATTAGTCATTGGATGCAAAATTCACTTTTACATGTTGTTGAACATAGATGTGTGTTGGCAGTGTGTGTACAAAACCACCCTATAATGATAAAAATCCACCCAGTGTTTTTTTTTTTTTTTTTTTTTAATCCTTATAAATAATAACCCCTTTCTCAAATCAAGCCATTCTCAGATTCTTGGCTGTGTGACATCACACAGACTAAGGCCACTCCCACAACTGTTGATTGACACGGCTGTATTATCTTAGGCCCACCCTGAATGAGCTGTAAACTGTCGGCCATTGTTGTGACGCCGGAGCAGGAGTAGACAAGAATGTCTCCTTAATGAGGTGTTTTGTTGTTGGATGTAATAATAAACACAGTTGTTATTTACTCCTGACATCTGAGCCGCTGATAATATATATAAAACCAAAACCTCCTTTAGGCATGCACTATAATTGGAAATAAAGTATAATTACTGCAATAAATAAATTAAAAATATTGTATTTTAGATGTTTACTTCAAACAGTCTGAAAGAAGACAAGTTATGAAAGCGAAAACGGAACAAAATCTCAAAAATTACATGTTTGAAATAAAAAAAAGTGTGTATTGTCTTGCCAAAAAGCAAACATTTACAACTATAATTATAATACACTTTATTAAAATGATATACTTGAATATTTAGAATAATAATATTTAGTATATCAAGTATAGTCTAAATAAAAGTTAATCAAAAAAAAAAAAAAGAATAAGAAACTAATTACAAGCAATAGGACAAAAAAATACAGTAGAACAAATAAATAAATTCTACATGCATTGTATAAAGTAATTAACAATATAACACTATATATTTTTGTTCACTGTGTAAATTAAGTATACATTTTTATTTATTAAAGTTACAATGGTGATTTATTCAAGAGCAGTAATAGATTTTCTCGCTTTCATGAATGACAGACAGCTGGAACATTAGACTGCTGTCACTTTAAGAGCTGCCCGGATTCAATATACTGTTACACATGTGTTTTCTTTCTCAGCTGTATGCCTTGCTAAATAAAAGACCTAAATTACTGTGTTCATGAGGATACTTGCAAAGATAGGCATTTTAATCACACAAGTGTGTGTATTTAACCGTTCAAAGCCTATAAATCAGCAAAAATAACTTCGTTCAATACTCCTGCGCTTTATGAGCACTGTCTCCATGTTCGCGCAACTCTGGAAGTTCTCAGAAACGGCGTGTGCATATAGCGAAATGACTTCTCCTTGACTGTTGATTGTGGCTTAAAATAACTTGTTTTTTAACCTTAATGCTTAAAAACGTGTGCAAATAAAGTTTTTGTGACCACGTGTCAACTGTGTGACAATGGTGCCATAATAGGGTTAAAAAAAATATCAGCAACAGAGCAGGATGTTCTGAGAAAGATCTAACCACATCTAATAAGGATGCTGTGAAAATTATTTCTCGGTTACTCACGAAGAAAGTGCTTTTCCAGTAAGGCTATCTCCAGATGACCTTTGACCTCATTGAGTCGGTCGGCATCACTCATCTTGTAGTCCTGGATGGGAGCAGCAGACATGGTGAGAGTCCCTGAACCAGCCTGGAAACAACGAGTAAGAGAAAACATGAGAAGCTTAGAAGTTCATAAAGCTTCACAGCAATGGCAACATTAAATAGCTGTTAAAGTTCAATTAAAGACAGAAAGATTGTCTAATGGACATTCTCTTTAATCGAACGGCCACGTTACAGTCCAATAAATGAGCATCCATTAGCGTCTGTGGCTCCAGCCTGCCAGAGACATTACAGCATCGTCTTCATAGAAGTCCAGCATAACCAGGATTCGACAAATCACGCCTCTAGTCACTAAACCGGACGCCAATGTGGCAGCTGTAACCATAGTGACCAGCTCATGAGCGCACAGAGACACAGCAGATCTCTTAGGTGAGCTTTCCTGTGCTTATCAAATTATACGCAGCAAATGCAATTTCTTTGAAAACGTGCTTGGACGAGGCCGCCCTATATAAAAGCCCTTAATAACATCATTTTGTCAGAATGTGGTTTCCAATCAGTTCTTTCTTGTAAAATGTCAAGCAAAACACTAAAGGTCAGTGCTAAACACAGGCGGCGTCAGAAACCAGGGCCACAGGAAAAGATACTGCAGCTTTACAAAGATTGTTTTTAAGACTAGGGCCTGTGAAGTCTTTGGATGTGAATGACGGAGGGCGATCTCAGCTGCAACAACAGGAAGAGGTCATTTATACAGAAAGAAATACAGTCAAGCAAATGGATGTTTGGGCTGAAACTCCACTGGGAATTTGGCTGACTGCCTCTTCACACAACACAAAGAACAGAAACTAAATGCACGCTGGAAGCAAGAGATGGGAATACATTTTTTTATTTATTATTACTATTATTAATAATATCCATTATTATTATTATTTTTATTAATACATTTTTAATTGATATTCACATTTCTATATAAAACCCAGTTAATGTTACAACTTCTCATTTTGCTGAATGAATGAATTTACCAGTATTTTTGAAAAGTTCCTGTTTACACATATACACTTAATGGTCATTTACCGGTAATTTACCAGTAACGTCTGTATGTGTGAAAGGGGGTTGTACAGATGTTTCACTGTCATTTAGAAATAAGGTTGCGTTCTTTTAATGATAAACCGTGCAGCTCTAATTTTAAGCAAATTTTGTCAAAAAAATAAAACCTCATTCACAACTCATTTTACTGGTAAAAAGCTACATTTCCATCAAAACAGCACATTAAAAAAAATTGAGAATGGGACTTTTATTTTGACAGTTTCACAAATCTAGGATTGATTGGATGGTAAAAAATGGGCTTTAAATACCAGAATAAACAGATCTGAATTAGTGATAGGAAGACCCCCCCCCCCCAAAAAAAATAATTTCATGAGTAGAATAAATCAAATATAACATTTTCAACTTTTTACTTTCAACATTAACTATAATCACATTCCTAAAAAGCCCTCAGTAAAATAAATTCACAAAAGCATAAATGGCAAGAACTGAAGTAAAACTTTGTTTATGACCCATTACTAATCTATAGACGCCCGTGTCTGCCACTGAATAAAAAAAGGGAACAAAAAAAAAAGTTATTGTGATCTCACAATTCTTTTTTTTCTTTCAGAATTGAAATATAAACTCCAATCAAAATATAAAGTCCAATTTTGAGGTTATCAGAATTGCACGTTTCTCACAATTCTGACGTAATATCTCCTAATCGCGTGTCAAAGACAGAAAGTTAGAATTGTTCATATCTTGCAATTCTGACTTTATTTTGCAGAATTGCGAGTTTATTTCTCAGAACTGTGAGTTTATTTCACAGAATTGCGAGTTTATATCTCGCAATTGACTTTTTTTTATCAGAATTGTTATAAACTCGCAATTGAGAGTTATAAAGACCAATTTTGAGTGAAAAAAAGGAACATGCTCTCAGAACTGCGAGTTTCTCACAATTCTGACTTAATATATCCTTATTAAGTCAAAGTCAGAAAGTTAGAATTGTTATATCTTGCAATTCTGACTTTATTCTGAGGATTGTGAGATATTATCTCGCAATTGCAAGCTATAAAGTCCAATTTTGTGGGGAAAAAAGAATATTATGTTCTCAGAATTGTGAGTTTCTCACAATTCTGACTTAATATCTCCTAATTGCGTGTTAAAGTCAGAACTGTTTATATCTTGCAATTCTAACTTTATTTTGAAGAATTGCGCGTTTATTTTTCAGAATTGCGAGTTTATATCTCGCAATTCTGACTTTTTTTCTCAGAAATTGTGAGATAAACTCACAATTGCGAGTTATAAAGTCCAATTTTGAGGGGAAAAAATAATGTTATGTTTTCAGAATTGCGAGTTTCTCACAATTCTGACTTAATCTCTTCTAATTGTGTCAAAGACAGAAAGTTAGAATTGTTTATATCTTGCAATTCTGACTTTATTTTGCAGAATTGTGAGTTTCTATCTCACAATTCTGACTTAATATCTCCTAATTTTTTTTTTCTGACATTTTTTCTCAGGATTGTTATAAACTTGCAATTGAGAGTTCTAAAGTCCAATTTTAAGGGAAAAATGGAATATGTTCTCATAACTGCGAGTTTCTTGAAATTCTGACTTAATATCTCCTAATTAAGTCAAAGTCATAAAGTTAGAATTGTTTATATCTTGCAATTCTGACTTTCTTTTGCAGAATTGCAAGTTTATTTCTCAGAATTGCGAATTTATATCTCACAATTCTGGAAAAAAAAAGAATTGCGAGATGCAACCTCGCAACTGCATGAAAAAAAAACTTCCTGTTGAACTGAATGGCTATGACTGCCGTTACGAAATCTTCAAAATTGAGGTCAACACTATTTTACCCAGTCATATCACATCTTTACATTTTTCTACAGAGACAAACAACACAACCACATTTTTAAAAACAAAATGCATTCAAGCACTTTCACTTTCTCACTTTCTGACAGATACTCTCTTGACATTTCCCACAGATGAAAAAAAAAAAGGAAAAAAAAAAGTCACTTACAGGGTCTCGCTGCTCTTCCGTTTCTTTGATAGAGCTGCGGTGTTTTACTGGAACGTCGTCATTACATTCGCTGTCAGATGCATTGGGGGACTCGGCAAGGTCCAGAAACTCATCTCGCTTCGGTCCTCGGAACCTTATCTTATCCAATCGCTTTAGCATGTTCAACACAGAGATCTGTGTCTTTATCTTAACATGGCGGGTGGCAACCCTGCAAGGACAAAAGCAGCTTTTAAATAATCGTGTTGACATGAAACCGTGCAGCGATTAGGAACCGTACAACTGCATCTTGATAAACATCATTATAATTTAGGCCAAGTTCTGTTTTTTCATTTCTTAATTCCATAAAATGAATATTTACACTCTTTTAAAGGCAAAAACATACTTCATTTGGTATGCTATCATATTGTCCAAGTGAAACCCAGCAGTGGAGCAAAACAAAGCCAGCCATTCTTGGCGAAAAGAAGTCGGCTCAGGAATAATGTGCAACTGACAGTCACTTGCTTGCACAATAATAGTCTCTCTGCACTGGGTATTTAGGCTGTGAACTGTAGAGGCAATAATGGACCGCTTGAACTCGCTGTGAGAAATTGCTACAATCTCAAAGAGATCAGCTGATGTCGGGCTAGTGCGGTGCAGTACCCCGTTCTGTACAGTATGTGGGTCAGAGGTAGAGGCCCCATGATCCTCACAGCCGTTTCGGCTCATAGCGAGACCCCTGTGCAGAGTTGATGGTGAAAGTTTGATGCATGAGGAAAACCAGACACTGATTTCAAATGTTCACTGGTCAAAAAGTGATTGTTACTCACCTCCATGTCTTTCCAATTCTATATGACTTTCACTTTCTGAACTAATCATTTAGGCTGCTTTTGTGAACTGGATTAGCTAATTCTTTAAGAAAAGGTTTTACTTAAAAGAATCTGTAAATATTGTACATACAGTTTGATATTAGATATTTAATTGCATTTATTTGATTCAAAGCACAGCAAAAACAGTGACATTTTGAAATATTTTTACTATTTATAAGAATTGTTTTCTATTTGAATATATTTTAAAATGTAATTTATTCCTGTGATTCCAAAGCTGAATTTTTAGCATCATTACTCCAGTCACATGATCCTTCAGAAATCATTCTAATATTCTGATTTCTGATCTGAAACATTATTATTATCGTTGTTGAAAACAGCTGAGTAGAATTTTTTCAGGTTTCATTAATGAATAGAAAGTTCAGAAGAACAGCATTTATCTGAAACAGAAATCGTTTGTGACATTATAAATGGTTTTATCATCACTTAATAAATAAATAATTAAATATATATAATTTCTAGATTCAGGATATTAGAATGATTTCTAAAGGATCATGTGACAGGAGTAATGATGCTAAAAATTAAGCTTTGAAAGCACAGGAATAAATTACATTTTAAAATATATTCAAATAGAAAGCAGTTATTTTAAACAGTTAAACATTTGACAAATTTACTGTTACTGCTGTATTAAGCGTTTTATTTTTAATTTATTTAGAAAATACTGTCAAAATCAGCCATAACATGAAGAAAATTATTGGCTTGTTGGCACAGTCCAGAATTTTAATGTAGGTGCAGCACTATATAACAATTGAATAATCCTCACCAGTGTTATTTTATTTTTATTTCTATACAATTATAATATTTATTAATATTTGTAATTTTTTTTATTTTAGTCTAGTATTCATGTTACTTTAAGTTTTAGTTTAGTAATGCATTTTTTATTACATTTTTAAAAATGTTTTTGTTTTTTATTTTAAAAGTATAATGTTTGTAAATGTTTATATTTATTACTATTATTTATATATAATTTAATTTAAATTTTGCTTTATTTGAATTAATTTAAACATTTCATATAATAAACATTTTAACAATATTTTTAGTCAACAATAACTCTTTTCCTCTCACAATGCTACCATATTTCTTTAGCAGAAAGCATCAGTTTTAAGAACCTCATTTAAAATACTTTTATGGTGCTTTTTAGAACATTCATTTTAACTTATTTATTTTTATTTGGAAATAAAAAGCCAGTACATTCCTCAAACTGTTTCCTTTTGTTTCCTTAAAGAAAGCAAGTCACAATACAGATTTAGAACAACGTGAGGGTGAAAATAATGACAAATTTCATTTTGAGGTGAACTGTCCTTTTAATCCGAATATGTGCGGATTGCTACCTAATGGAAACAGCGTATTTGGTTGTTAAACGCATGGAAAGATGCAGGTCATGAACTAATGTGCTGTTCCTCAGGCAATGTCTTAAATGTTTTTGTACATCTGAAAAAAAAAAAAAAAAAAAAAAAACTGAGAGTGCCGAGGCTAAAACACTAACACAGCTTTGCAACATGTGACTGGATTACATATCCAAAAAAATCTCCAGGAACCAAAGGCCCACGGTGTTGTACAAAATAGTGCTATTGGTGTTCCAAAATCTGCATTCCCTGCAGTTAGTTGACCTTACAGCCAACAAAGCAGGCCTGGGAACAAAGCGGCCGTATGCGTGCCTAGACACTCAAAACCTCCAGCCGAGTTCTAATTTCACTTCCAGAGCTCGGACAGCATGCTGTACATGATAATGACAGGACTGAGGTTTAACGCCAGCCGTCTTATTCTTAAGCAGCCTGAGTTTGGCATCCTGTGAATTAGAAAGGGGACTCTTTTTTTGATAATAAGCAGACGTTTCATACAGCTCTCAAGAGGGAAAGGGAAATAGCTTGAGCGGATGATATTTATCACCCGTGTCTAGATTTTGTCAGATTTACAATGTTTTAACTCATTAGAATGCACTGTTTTATGAGAAATTATGACAGGGTGTTAAATATCAAAACTAATCATGTCCTCTTTATACAAAAGTTTTGCTTGGGAAACAGTACTACAGTAAATCAGGCCTGAAGTACAGTAAACACATTTTACAAAGTGTAAGAAATTAACTCTTTAAATGAACAGTCCGCCCAAAAATTAATTTCCCCATGATTTACTCACCCTCAAGCCATCCTAGGTGTGTCTTTCTTCTTTCAGACGAACGCAATCAGAGTCACATTAAAAAATGTCCTGACTCTTCCAAGTTTTATAACAGAAGTAAATAGCTGTTTTTAAAACTTTTGAAGTACTTTATTTTGAAGCACTTTATTTTGAAGTCAAATAAAGTGTATCCATCCATCATAATAAGTGCTCCACACTGCTCTGAGGGGCTAATAAAAGCCTTGTGAAGTGAATCGATGCATTTGTGTAAGAAAAATATTCATATTTAAAACTTTATAAACTGTAATCTCTCTGCTAACTGTTGTAGGTCTGTTCACGCGTTTATAAAATTTTAAATTGGGATATTTTTCTTACATAAACGCATAAACTTGTTTAAGAAAGTCTATATTAAACCCCCGGAGCCATGTGGAGTGCTTTTTATGATGGATGAATGCAATTTTTTGGACTTCAAAATCTCAACAGCCATTCACTTCCATTATAAAGCCTGGAAGAGCCAGGAAATTTTTTATATAACTCAGTTTGTATTTGTCTAAAAGTAGTCATATATGCCTAGGATGGCTTGAGGATGAGTAAATCATGGGGTAATTTTCATTTTTGGGTGAACTATCCCTTTGGATATGGAAGTGAATATGGAAGTGTACTTAGAAGTGAACAGGGTAAATGCGAATAAATTATATAAATTATGAATTCATTTTTTTTTTTTTATTACATTTTTTTTTTTGTTGTTGTCTAGAAAAAATACTAGAAGAAATACTAGTTCTTCAACCTAAACTTATTTTATTTCAGGAAGTTGCTAAGGCAGTATTTATAATTTTATTTGTCTTCTAATGATATTTTTCACTGAATATTCTATATATCTTTTCAGTTTTATTTCAATTAAATTCAATTAGGAAAAAATAACAGTTTTAGCTAACAATAAGAACACTGATTTGGAGGAACTGTCACCCCTTCAGTAAGACGCATTATAAACTGATCCAGGACAAAGGATTCCCACTGAAGGCCGAATACATGGAGAATTGGGAGAAAGTTGAGACACAAGTGGTTGAGCAAGTTTGATTTGCT
>NC_133385.1:21366220-21424556 GCF_049309525.1 Garra rufa | reverse complement strand
AATGACAGACAGCTGGAACATTAGACTGCTGTCACTTTAAGAGCTGCCCGGATTCAATATACTGTTACACATGTGTTTTCTTTCTCAGCTGTATGCCTTGCTAAATAAAAGACCTAAATTACTGTGTTCATGAGGATACTTGCAAAGATAGGCATTTTAATCACACAAGTGTGTGTATTTAACCGTTCAAAGCCTATAAATCAGCAAAAATAACTTCGTTCAATACTCCTGCGCTTTATGAGCACTGTCTCCATGTTCGCGCAACTCTGGAAGTTCTCAGAAACGGCGTGTGCAAATAGCGAAATGACTTCTCCTTGACTGTTGATTGTGGCTTAAAATAACTTGTTTTTTAACCTTAATGCTTAAAAACGTGTGCAAATAAAGTTTGTGTGACCACGTGTCAACTGTGTGACAATGGTGCCATAATAGGGTTAAAAAAAAAAATCAGCAACAGAGCAGGATGTTCTGAGAAAGATCTAACCACATCTAATAAGGATGCTGTGAAAATTATTTCTCGGTTACTCACGAAGAAAGTGCTTTTCCAGTAAGGCTATCTCCAGATGACCTTTGACCTCATTGAGTCGGTCGGCATCACTCATCTTGTAGTCCTGGATGGGAGCAGCAGACATGGTGAGAGTCCCTGAACCAGCCTGGAAACAACGAGTAAGAGAAAACATGAGAAGCTTAGAAGTTCATAAAGCTTCACAGCAATGGCAACATTAAATAGCTGTTAAAGTTCAATTAAAGACAGAAAGATTGTCTAATGGACATTCTCTTTAATCGAACGGCCACGTTACAGTCCAATAAATGAGCATCCATTAGCGTCTGTGGCTCCAGCCTGCCAGAGACATTACAGCATCGTCTTCATAGAAGTCCAGCATAACCAGGATTCGACAAATCACGCCTCTAGTCACTAAACCGGACGCCAATGTGGCAGCTGTAACCATAGTGACCAGCTCATGAGCGCACAGAGACACAGCAGATCTCTTAGGTGAGCTTTCCTGTGCTTATCAAATTATACGCAGCAAATGCAATTTCTTTGAAAACGTGCTTGGACGAGGCCGCCCTATATAAAAGCCCTTAATAACATCATTTTGTCAGAATGTGGTTTCCAATCAGTTCTTTCTTGTAAAATGTCAAGCAAAACACTAAAGGTCAGTGCTAAACACAGGCGGCGTCAGAAACCAGGGCCACAGGAAAAGATACTGCAGCTTTACAAAGATTGTTTTTAAGACTAGGGCCTGTGAAGTCTTTGGATGTGAATGACGGAGGGCGATCTCAGCTGCAACAACAGGAAGAGGTCATTTATACAGAAAGAAATACAGTCAAGCAAATGGATGTTTGGGCTGAAACTCCACTGGGAATTTGGCTGACTGCCTCTTCACACAACACAAAGAACAGAAACTAAATGCACGCTGGAAGCAAGAGATGGGAATACATTTTTTTATTTATTATTACTATTATTAATAATATCCATTATTATTATTATTTTTATTAATACATTTTTAATTGATATTCACATTTCTATATAAAACCCAGTTAATGTTACAACTTCTCATTTTGCTGAATGAATGAATTTACCAGTATTTTTGAAAAGTTCCTGTTTACACATATACACTTAATGGTCATTTACCGGTAATTTACCAGTAACGTCTGTATGTGTGAAAGGGGGTTGTACAGATGTTTCACTGTCATTTAGAAATAAGGTTGCGTTCTTTTAATGATAAACCGTGCAGCTCTAATTTTAAGCAAATTTTGTCAAAAAAATAAAACCTCATTCACAACTCATTTTACTGGTAAAAAGCTACATTTCCATCAAAACAGCACATTAAAAAAAATTGAGAATGGGACTTTTATTTTGACAGTTTCACAAATCTAGGATTGATTGGATGGTAAAAAATGGGCTTTAAATACCAGAATAAACAGATCTGAATTAGTGATAGGAAGACCCCCCCCCCCAAAAAAAAAATAATTTCATCTGAGTAGAATAAATCAAATATAACATTTTCAACTTTTTACTTTCAACATTAACTATAATCACATTCCTAAAAAGCCCTCAGTAAAATAAATTCACAAAAGCATAAATGGCAAGAACTGCAGTAAAACTTTGTTTATGACCCATCACTAATCTATAGACGCCCGTGTCTGCCACTGAATAAAAAAAGGGAACAAAAAAAAAAAAAGTTATTGTGATCTCACAATTCTTTTCTTTTTTTTTCAGAATTGAAATATAAACTCCAATCAAAATATAAAGTCCAATTTTGAGGTTATCAGAATTGCACGTTTCTCACAATTCTGACGTAATATCTCCTAATCGCGTGTCAAAGACAGAAAGTTAGAATTGTTCATATCTTGCAATTCTGACTTTATTTTGCAGAATTGCTAGTTTGTTTCCCAGAACTGCAAGTTTATATCTTGCAATTCTGACTTTTTTCTGAGGATTGTGAGATATCATCTCGCAATTGCAAGCTATAAAGTCCAATTTTGTGGGGAAAAAAGAATATTATGTTCTCAGAATTGTGAGTTTCTCACAATTCTGACTTAATATCTCCTAATTGCGTGTTAAAGTCAGAACTGTTTATATCTTGCAATTCTAACTTTATTTTGAAGAATTGCGCGTTTATTTTTCAGAATTGCGAGTTTATATCTCGCAATTCTGACTTTTTTTCTCAGAAATTGTGAGATAAACTCACAATTGCGAGTTATAAAGTCCAATTTTGAGGGGAAAAAATAATGTTATGTTTTCAGAATTGCGAGTTTCTCACAATTCTGACTTAATCTCTTCTAATTGTGTCAAAGACAGAAAGTTAGAATTGTTTATATCTTGCAATTCTGACTTTATTTTGCAGAATTGTGAGTTTCTATCTCACAATTCTGACTTAATATCTCCTAATTTTTTTTTTCTGACATTTTTTCTCAGGATTGTTATAAACTTGCAATTGAGAGTTCTAAAGTCCAATTTTGAGGGAAAAATGGAATATGTTCTCATAACTGCGAGTTTCTTGAAATTCTGACTTAATATCTCCTAATTAAGTCAAAGTCATAAAGTTAGAATTGTTTATATCTTGCAATTCTGACTTTCTTTTGCAGAATTGCAAGTTTATTTCTCAGAATTGCGAATTTATATCTCACAATTCTGAAAAAAAAAAGAATTGCGAGATGCAACCTCGCAACTGCATGAAAAAAAAACTTCCTGTTGAACTGAATGGCTATGACTGCCGTTACGAAATCTTCAAAATTGAGGTCAACACTATTTTACCCAGTCATATCACATCTTTACATTTTTCTACAGAGACAAACAACACAACCACATTTTTAAAAACAAAATGCATTCAAGCACTTTCACTTTCTCACTTTCTGACAGATACTCTCTTGACATTTCCCACAGATGAAAAAAAAAAAGAAAAAAAAAAAGAAAAAAAAAAGTCACTTACAGGGTCTCGCTGCTCTTCCGTTTCTTTGATAGAGCTGCGGTGTTTTACTGGAACGTCGTCATTACATTCGCTGTCAGATGCATTGGGGGACTCGGCAAGGTCCAGAAACTCATCTCGCTTCGGTCCTCGGAACCTTATCTTATCCAATCGCTTTAGCATGTTCAACACAGAGATCTGTGTCTTTATCTTAACATGGCGGGTGGCAACCCTGCAAGGACAAAAGCAGCTTTTAAATAATCGTGTTGACATGAAACCGTGCAGCGATTAGGAACCGTACAACTGCATCTTGATAAACATCATTATAATTTAGGCCAAGTTCTGTTTTTTCATTTCTTAATTCCATAAAATGAATATTTACACTCTTTTAAAGGCAAAAACATACTTCATTTGGTATGCTATCATATTGTCCAAGTGAAACCCAGCAGTGGAGCAAAACAAAGCCAGCCATTCTTGGCGAAAAGAAGTCGGCTCAGGAATAATGTGCAACTGACAGTCACTTGCTTGCACAATAATAGTCTCTCTGCACTGGGTATTTAGGCTGTGAACTGTAGAGGCAATAATGGACCGCTTGAACTCGCTGTGAGAAATTGCTACAATCTCAAAGAGATCAGCTGATGTCGGGCTAGTGCGGTGCAGTACCCCGTTCTGTACAGTATGTGGGTCAGAGGTAGAGGCCCCATGATCCTCACAGCCGTTTCGGCTCATAGCGAGACCCCTGTGCAGAGTTGATGGTGAAAGTTTGATGCATGAGGAAAACCAGACACTGATTTCAAATGTTCACTGGTCAAAAAGTGATTGTTACTCACCTCCATGTCTTTCCAATTCTATATGACTTTCACTTTCTGAACTAATCATTTAGGCTGCTTTTGTGAACTGGATTAGCTAATTCTTTAAGAAAAGGTTTTACTTAAAAGAATCTGTAAATATTGTACATACAGTTTGATATTAGATATTTAATTGCATTTATTTGATTCAAAGCACAGCAAAAACAGTGACATTTTGAAATATTTTTACTATTTATAAGAATTGTTTTCTATTTGAATATATTTTAAAATGTAATTTATTCCTGTGATTCCAAAGCTGAATTTTTAGCATCATTACTCCAGTCACATGATCCTTCAGAAATCATTCTAATATTCTGATTTCTGATCTGAAACATTATTATTATCGTTGTTGAAAACAGCTGAGTAGAATTTTTTCAGGTTTCATTAATGAATAGAAAGTTCAGAAGAACAGCATTTATCTGAAACAGAAATCGTTTGTGACATTATAAATGGTTTTATCATCACTTAATAAATAAATAATTAAATATATATAATTTCTAGATTCAGGATATTAGAATGATTTCTAAAGGATCATGTGACAGGAGTAATGATGCTAAAAATTAAGCTTTGAAAGCACAGGAATAAATTACATTTTAAAATATATTCAAATAGAAAGCAGTTATTTTAAATAGTTAAACATTTGACAAATTTACTGTTACTGCTGTATTAAGTGTTTTATTTTTAATTTATTTAGAAAATAGTGTCAAAATCAGCCATAACATGAAGAAAATTATTGGCTTATTGGCACAGTCCAGAATTTTAATGTAGGTGCAGCACTATATAACAATTGAATAATCCTCACCAGTGTTATTTTATTTTTATACAATTATAATAATTATTAATATTTTTACAAAATTTTAGTTTAGTTTAGTATTCATGTTACTTTAAGTTTTAGTTTAGTAATGTATTTATTACATTTTTAAAAATGTTTTTGTTTTTTATTTTACAAGTATAATGTTTGTAAATGTTTATATTACTATTATTTATATATAATTTAATTCAAATTTTGCTTTATTTGAATTAATTTAAACATTTCATATAATAAACATTTTAACAATATTTTTAGTTAATAATAGCAAATAACAATAACTCTTTTCCTCTCACAATGCTACCATATTTCTTTAGCAGAAAGCATCAGTTTTAAGAACCTCATTTAAAATACTTTTATGGTGCTTTTTAGAGCATTCATTTTAACTTAATAATTTGTATTTGGAAATAAAAAGCCAGCACATTCCTCAAACTGTTTCCTTAAAGAAAGCAAGTCACAATGCAGATTTAGAACAACGTGAGGGTGAAAATTATTACAAATTTCATTTTGAGGTGAACTGTCCTTTTAATCCGAATATGTGCGGATTGCTACCTAATGGAAACAGCGTATTTGGTTGTTAAACTCATGGAAAGATGCAGGTCATGAACTAATGTGCTGTTCCTCAGGCAATGTGTTAAATGTTTTTGTACATCTGAAAAAAAAAAAAAAAAAAAAAACCTGAGAGTGCCGAGGCTAAAACACTAACACAGCTTTGCAACATGTGACTGGATTACATATCCAAAAAAAATCTCCAGGAACCAAAGGCCCACGGTGTTGTACAAAATAGTGCTATTGGTGTTCCAAACTCTGCATTCCCTGCAGTTAGTTGACCTTACAGCCAACAAAGCAGGCCTGGGAACAAAGCGGCCGTATGCGTGCCTAGACACTCAAAACCTCCAGCCGAGTTCTAATTTCACTTCCAGAGCTCGGACAGCATGCTGTACATGATAATGACAGGACTGAGGTTTAACGCCAGCCGTCTTATTCTTAATCCTGTGAATTAGAAAGGGGACTCTTTTTTTGATAATAAGCAGACGTTTCATACAGCTCTCAAGAGGGAAAGGGAAATAGCTTGAGCGGATGATATTTATCACCCGTGTCTAGATTTTGTCAGATTTACAATGTTTTAACTCATTAGAATGCACTGTTTTATGAGAAATTATGACAGGGTGTTAAATATCAAAACTAATCATGTCCTCTTTATACAAAAGTTTTGCTTGGGAAACAGTACTACAGTAAATCAGGCCTGAAGTACAGTAAACACATTTTACAAAGTGTAAGAAATTAACTCTTTAAATGAACAGTCCGCCCAAAAATTAATTTCCCCATGATTTACTCACCCTCAAGCCATCCTAGGTGTGTCTTTCTTCTTTCAGACGAACGCAATCAGAGTCATATTAAAAAATGTCCTGACTCTTCCAAGTTTTATAACAGAAGTAAATAGCTGTTTTTAAAACTTTTGAAGTACTTTATTTTGAAGCACTTTATTTTGAAGTCAAATAAAGTGTATCCATCCATCATAATAAGTGCTCCACACTGCTCTGAGGGGCTAATAAAAGCCTTGTGAAGTGAATCGATGCATTTGTGTAAGAAAAATATTCATATTTAAAACTTTATAAACTTTAATCTCTCTGCTAACTGTTGTAGGTCTGTTCACGCGTTTATAAAATTTTAAATTGGGATATTTTTCTTACATAAACGCATAAACTTGTTTAAGAAAGTCTATATTAAACCCCCGGAGCCATGTGGAGTGCTTTTTATGATGGATGAATGCAATTTTTTGGACTTCAAAATCTCAACAGCCATTCACTTCCATTATAAAGCCTGGAAGAGCCAGGAAATTTTTTATATAACTCAGTTTGTATTAGTCTAAAAGTAGTCATATATGCCTAGGATGGCTTGAGGATGAGTAAATCATGGGGTAATTTTCATTTTTGGGTGAACTATCCCTTTAAGTGAACAGGGTAAATGCGAATAAATTATATAAATTATGAATTCATTTTTTTTAAATTACAGTTTTTTTTGTTGTTGTTTTAGAAATTCTAGTTCTTCAAACTAAACTTATTTTATTTCAGGAAGTTGCTAAGGCAGTATTTATAATTTTATTTGTCTTCTAATGATATTTTTCACTGAATATTCTATATATCTTTTCAGTTTTATTTCAATTAATAGGACAAAAATAACAGTTTTAGCTAACAATAAGAACACTGATTTGGAGGAACTGTCACCCCTTCAGTAAGACGCATTATAAACTGATCCAGGACAAAGGATTCCCACTGAAGGCCCGAATACATGGAGAATTGGGAGAAAGTTGAGACACAAGTGGTTGAGCAAGTTTGATTTGCTCAGGGTGGAGCTTGAGATAAACTTTCCCACTCCTCAATAGTCTGCACAGCTTTTAGGTGGAGCTCTACCAACAATCATTAACTTACAATAAAATTTAGGTGGGGGAAAAATTCTTAAGAAATGTTTGAACGGATAGTTCATCCAAACATTGACATTGCGTCATAATTTACTCAGCTGACATCATTCCAAACCTGTATGTCGTTGTTCTGTGGAACACTTTATGTAATGTACTGACGCTTTGACTGTTGACAGAAGTCTGCCGCGGAGCAGCAGACGTGAGCATCTAGATCACAAAGAGCGGCCACAAAGGGGGTGCTTGCGAGCATTCTTCTGAAAGATAAAATGACGAATGGGTCTTGTGGACTTAACGGACAAACGCACAGTGGGCAATGTAAAGGCCATGGTATACTTCATCTTCTGCATTCCAATCTGTCTTGTGTGCAGCCAAGTATAATATGGGCTTAATTAATTAAATTAATTATATCATTAATTACTTACCCTTATGTCGTTCCAAACCCGTAAGACCTTAGTTCGTCTTCGGAACACAAACTAAGATATTTTTGATTAAATCCGAGAGCTATCTGACCCTCCGTAGAGAGCAAGGGTCCTACCACATTCAAGGTCCAGAAAGGTACCAAGAACCAAGGTTATACAGGTTTTTAACGACATGAGGGTAAGTAATTATTGACAGAATTTTCATTTTTAGGTGAACTAACCCTTTAAGCCCACAAGACCTCAAATACACTAGAAGGACTGGGCTATGCTTTCAGTTGTATGGATGTGCTACGCGTTCTCATCAAAGTTGAAGTATTCTTTGGATTTTAGAGAAACGTCCAATTAAAATGGTTCAGAAAACCATTCATAAACAATGTATGAATGTTTGCACTAACGTTCTCAGAATGTTAAAAGGATAGTCCACCCTGAAATGAAAATTCTGTCATTAATTACTCACCTTCATGTCGTTCCAAACCCGCAAGACCTTCATTCTAGAACTGTCACTAATGATTATTTTGGTAATCGAGTAATCGGTTGATTATTCTGATGATTAATCGAGTAATCAGATAATTATATATTTTTTTGAAGTGATAAAAATAGACCTAAGTGAACAATAGCTATAAATTACATGTATAATAGCAATGAAGCAATAATAATTAGCTCACATGAAGTAGCAAGAGCATGTAAACATATGGTTTTAAACTAAACTGTTAAAATACAGAATGTATTAGAAAGTAGAAACAATAGAGCTAATGTACATTATGTGTTATAACAAATGACTGTGAAGAGCGCCAACGGCCTGACTATTGTTTCAACACTTCACTGTGCAATCTAATTCTTCTTTAATATTAACTAAACAACATTAAAGTCAAACGTACTCTTAAATCTTTAATATTTGGCCATTTCTTTACGACAGAAATGCTACAGCATTGAAAATGTGGACATCGATCTTTTAAAATCATGTATTTGAACTGAGGAACCGTGAAAGCCCGACTTCATTCATCAACACAAATTAAGATACTAGAATGGCGAAATGAATAGAATACAGCAGAGTAATAGAATGTTGTTGTTTTATTAAAACTTTAGTAAAGCATATTTGTGAATTATATATTCCCAGGGGGAATGTTCTCAGAACTTTGGTTAACCTTCTAATAACATTCTGTCAAAGTTTATTTCTACCAGTAACGTTAATAGAACGTTCTTTGTCTGGTCTTCATTAAAGAAAAGACAAAATTCTGTTGTTAATTACTCACCTTGGTGTCATTCCAAACCATTCCATGACCTTTGTTCATCTTTGGAACTCAAATTAAGATATTTTTGAAATTCGAGAGCTTTCTGACCCTGGAAAGACAGCAACGCAACTGAAATGTTCAAGGTCCAGAATGCCGGCTTCTGCATCAGCAGCACCACACGTATGCATTGTGGTAGTCTTGTGAACGTGCGTCGAAGACTGACACGGAAGAGAAGAAATTGTCGAATAAAGTTATTGTTGTTTTCTTTGCGGACAAAAAGCTTCGTAAAATTAAGGTTGAACCACTGATGGACTATTTTAACGATGTCCTTATTACCTTTCTAGGCCTTGAACGTGTCAGCTGCGTTGCCGTCTCTGCAGGATCAGAAAGCTCTCGGAAATCAACAAAAACATCTTAATTTGTGTTCTGAAGATGAAAGGTCTTAGGGTTTGAAACAACATGAGGGTGAGTAATTAATGACAGAATTTTCATTTTTGGGTGAGCTGAAAGAACGTTCTATTAACGATACTGGAAGAAGTAATCTTACTGAAACGTTAATCAAAGTTCTGGGAACGTTCCCCTATTAGCTGGGAATGTATAATTCACAAAAACGCCTCACTAAAGCGATAACAAAACAACATTCTATGACTCTGCTGTATTCTATTCATTTCGCCATTCTAGTATCCTAATTCGATATTAACACGCATTAGAATTACATCATAGGTAAACACCATGACTACCACAACTATTTTCCCAGCACTGACGCCACCGAGCGACTCCCTTCAATCTCCCCGACTCTGACAATGAGTTTAGCGGTCAGGCTGCTCGTCTGTGCTCCCTTCTAGCACATCCTCCGACACCGGCATTGTGTTAGACATCTCCATTCTCCCATACTCTCTCTAAACACCATCAACCCGCCCCTATTGTCATGCCCTCTGTAGCCTGTTATCTGCCAGCAATGTTTTGCGGGTTTATACAGTATTCTTCGTGTATTGCGGTGTCTACTTAAATAACATCAACAAGCTTGATAACACAGAAGCCCGTTTTAATCCCAAGCATTCTGCTCCATGGTTTTGCATCTTCATCACCTCACCGCGTAGTTCAAATTGGATCTCATCAATAAAACATCGAGGGCTGACACAGTTGCACCATCAATAGATTGCCGATTAACGCCTAGACCTAAAAGCCTTTTGTCACTACGAAACATCTTGTAGATCGATGCCGTGTAGAATGGCGGCTTTCGTGCGGGTGGAAAAGATTTAAAATCGTTTTCTTACCTCGTCTTGAGGCTAAGCGATGGTTGTCACATCAAGCCACAAAATATATTAATAAAAAGCGTGAGATAAACATATGTACAGAAAACGTGCGGCAGCTGTGCAAGACTACTAACAATGTGGCACATTCGCAAGAGTGTAGGGCGCGCTGTAAATGAGTTTGAGGATTCGAATTCGAATGCAACAATGTAACAAAAGCTTCTTCAGTCTGATACATTGTAACAAGCGCCCCGCCCGCCTCGGGATTAACAAGCAGAAAGGGAAAGAAAGTTTTTTACCCACCTTGCACGGAATTCGTAATTAAGTTTCATTAACAGGAAGACATGAATATTTGAGCTTCGTCCCGCGCTGTCGCCACCTGCTACCAGCTCGATGAGAACCCCGGCGTAAAATGCCAAAGCGGACACATTGATCAACCACCGATGCTATTCCCTGAGCTGTCAGATGTTATTTCCAGCGTTCCTGCGGATTAGAATCGCGTGCAAACGGCAAACCATCATTTGGGGTTCGTTTCAATCTGTTGTTGATAACCAGCGAGACTCACTTCACACCAGGAAATTTCGTCAATGACAGCGACAGACGCTCTTAAAGGGGCCGATAATTGACAGTCGTCTCTTATCACACTGTTAGCACAGAAACGCACCCTTCTTAGTAAATAAAGTAAAATGTGCTCGAATTAGTGTATGCATTTTACATATTTGACAACAATAGAAGGCCTGTTGTGTCTTAATAAGTGAGGTGGACATTAATCTCATAACTCCGTCAATCCATGCTTAAAGTTTATGCGTCATATACGCACACGAGGGTGAAAACAAACGTGAGGGAGTATGTTTTGTCTGTACTTTTTTGTAGTGGACTTGTTTAGACGCGAACACACGCCTTTACGTCTGGACGACTATGTGACAGGTCTGGTTTGACTCGTTTTGGGGTATTTGCACTGCAGTTACAGTCTAACACTGGATGATTGTGTGACCACTAGGTGGCGCTCAACGACAGATCAACGTGTTTACATTTAAACGGCTGAGCTTTGTCACAAATGATACATTTAGTTTTAATTACACGTTCTGTTTGAATGTAAGTATTAAAACATGATAGCCTTCGTCTCAAAAACACGATAACAAAGGTCACACACAACACACTGTAGCAAAATGTAGGCTATAATAATACTAAACGTACAGTTGAGGTCAAAGGGTTTACATACACCTTGCAGAATCTGCAAAATGTTAATTATTTTACCAAAAGGGAAAACTACAAAGGGATCATACAACATGCATGCTATTTATTTTATTTTTTTTACTTGAATAAGATGTTTCACCTGAAAGAGGTTTACAGGCCACAAGAGAAAATAATTGTTGAATTTATAAAAATTACCCTGTTCACCCTGGTGAAAAAGAACAGTTAAAACCAGCCTCAACCAGTCTGCTTTTAGCTGGTCAACAGGCTGGTTTTAGAGGGGTTTTGACCACTTTTCCAGCCTGGTCAGGCTGGTCTTAGCTGGTCAAGCTGGGAAACCACCAGCTAAAACCAGCCTGTCCAGGCTGGGAGACCAGCTAAAACTAGCTACTTCCAGCTTAAACCAGCCAAGACCAGACAGCTGTTTTTTTTTTTCAGCAGGGCAAGAGTTTACATTATTTCTTAATACTGTGTTGCTACCTTAATCATCCACAGCTGTGTTTTTTTCCTGTGTGATAGTTCTTCATCAGACCCTTGTTTATTCTGAACAGTTAAACTTCCTGCTGTTCTTCGGTAAAATCCTTCAGGTCATTTTTGTGTATTTGAACCCTTTCCAACAATGACTGTATCACTTTGAGATCCATCTTTTTCACACAATGCATTAAGAGCTGTGGGTGAAAACTTTTGAAATTTAAAGATCAGGGTAAATTTAATTTATTTTGTCTTCTAGGAAACATTTAAGTATCTTCTGTAGCTTCTGAAGGGCAGTACTAAATGAAAACAAAAAAATTATATTAAGGCAATACAGTATATTCAAATATTCATTCTGTTCAAAAGTTTACACCCTTGGCTCTTGATGCATCGTTTTTTCTTCTGGAGCATCAGAGAGTATTTGAACCTTCTGTAGTAGTTGCATATGAGTCTCTCATTTGTCCTCAGTGTGAAAAGATGGATCTCAAATCATACAGTCATTGTTGGAAAGAAAAAAAAATGCTGAAAAAACAAAGAATTTGTGGGACCTGAAGAATTTTTCTGAAGAAAAGCAGACAGTTTAACTGAGAAACACCCACACACCCACACACACACACCCACAAATGGATTATTCAGATAACAACACAATATTAAGAATCAAGTGTATGAAAACCTTTGAACTTTGCCATGATTTTTAAACATGTTGCCATAATTCTAAGGTTTTTATCATATAAATCATCATGTAAATCTATACCATTTTGGTCTGGTAATCATTCAGTACCATGGTAGATGGGGTAGAACATATTCTTTATATACTGTATATATCTATATATATATATATATATATGTATATGTATGTGACCCTGGACCACAAAACCAGTCTTAAGTTGCTGGGGTATATTTGTAGCAATAGCCAAAAATACATTGTACTGTATGGGTCAAAATAATTGATTTTTTTTAATGCCAAAAATCACTAGGAAATTGAGTAAAGATCATGTTCCATGAAAATTTCTTGTAAAATTCCTACTATAAATATATCAAAATGTAATTTTTGATTAGTAATATGCATTGTTAAGAACTTAATTTGGACAACTTTAAAGGTGATTTTCTCAGTATTTAGATTTTTTTGCACCCACAGATTCCAGATTTTCAAATAGATGTATCTCGGCCAAATATTGTCCTATCCTAACAAACAATAAATATATATATATATATATATATATATCATAGAAATGTTTTCTATATGAATTTATTTAAAAATGTAATTTGTTCTTGTGATGCAAAGCTGAATTTTAAGCATCATTATTCCAGTCTTTAGTATCACATTATCCTTCAGAAATCATTTTAATATGCTGATTTGTATATGCTCTTTTGCTGCTTAATATTTTTGAGGAAACTGAATTTTCACAGTTTCAACAGCAGTGTATATTGAAGGAATTTCATAATAGCAACATAATACTGTAAGAGTGGGCATGGCCATTTGTAAATTTTATGGGTCTGGCTTTCGGTCTTCTCCACGTCCAGCTATTTTTAGATGTACAGAACAGCTCGTTTTGCTGTGTGATATGGCAAATTGGTGTGTCTAACCATATTTGTAATGTATTATGAGCACAATGGTTTTTAGTGCAAAGAGTTTTACCGTTTACTGCATGTTGTTATTCTTCTCCTTATTTCCCTATAGCCACTAATGAACTGGAAGTCTCAGCCATAGTCTTACTTCTGCATTGAAGAATAAGGTGGATACCAGAGCAATATTACCAGAGTCGTTTTTGTAAGGGAAAGAAGATACAAGATCATACAGATTTTTTAATTAAATCTTTTAAATTCATTTATTTACAATGTTCAAATGTATTATCAGTGCGAATAGTAAGAATATAAATACCTTATTTTACATGCTGGTATCTAATAACTACGAGCATTGACAAGTACTGGAGGTATTTCATAGATACACATTTAATTCCATGATAATGTGTGTTCACTTAAGGACTACCGATCAATAAATGCTTCTAAACTATTACAGATTACATAGTTACTGACCTGACATCACTTTCACATAGATTGACCTTTAACATGAGTAAAAAGAAACAAACGGCTCCCTGAATTTCTCAGTCTATACTATTTACACAAGAGGTTTGGCAAAGCTACAGTATAAAATAGTCAACAGGCACTTTAGGAATCTTTAGATTCTCTGTTGGTAATTTAGATCCAGAACAAACAAAACAAAACACTGTTTTTCTATGTACAGCACTGGCAGAGACTTTAAGGCATGCTGAACATAAGCGGTAAAATACTGTCAGAGGTAATTACTGTAAAACACAAATGCCCATTGAACCCAATGAAAAGACAATGTGAATGATACTAATAATTTGGCTGGGGGAAAGAAAACTCAAACATTTGGGGCAAAAAAGCAAAGCAACAAATTAACCTACATCTGTTTAAAAAATGCACGGTATATAAAAAACACAATATAAACATTCAAAACAGTGCTGTAAAAATACCACAGTAAACATAAATATTCAATATTGGCATCACAATGAAATCCTAATTTACAATTGTACAAATAACCCTATTACACATCTAAAATACAAAATGTAACTATAAACATTACTTACACATCATGAGTCATGTTTATGACTCTAGATCAGACGTCAGAAAACGTTTCTGTCCTCCTCCAGCTCAACTTGGACAATGTAGCACTTTCTGGAGCTAGCATAGCTAGCATCTGGCTTCCATTTGTATTAAATGAACATTTATAAATACTAAAAACAACTTCAGAGCAGGACCATGTTGTGCTTTAATACTAGTGGGGATTCAGACCCGTTCCAGTTCATTCAGCGTCCTTCACGAAGATTTAGATTGATGTTTCATTGCTGCCACTAGCAAGAGAAAGACAGAGAGGTGTTACATTCAGAATGTGACCAAAGAATTGTAATGATCAAGATTTGACATCCAACTCACTCAGAATCGAAGTCTTCATCCGCCAGGGTGACGGGGCTCGTGCCTAGCTCTACGGTGATCCCGTTCAGTGCAGATTGAGGTGGTAATGGAGGGGGTTTGATGATGATGCTGTTGGCCTCGGTTCCTGAGCGAACGCCCTCGTTTGACCCCAACGATGGAGTCTTTCGGGGGATCTGGGGTGGGTTGTAGTCGCTGAGCTTCTCTCTCAAGCGGTTCTTCATGTTCTTGTCCGTCAGTGGGGGTGGATACGTGATCTTGTTCTTTAAAATGCCTAATAAAAGTCAAGTGATTATAATATAATATAATTTTACATTTTATAATACAGTGCCTTGCAAAAGTATTCATACCCCTTCATTTTTTTTTTCACGTTTTGTTGTTGCATCCTTTTGTTAAACTGCTTTAAATTACTTTTTTTCCCACATCAATCTATACTCCATACACCATAACAAAGCACAAAACAGGTTTGTAACAACTTTGCTGACTACATAAGTGTTCATACTCTTTTCTGGGACACATAAAAGTTAGCTCAGGAGCATATTGCTTGTAGATGTTACTACACTTCGAGTGGAGTTAACCTGTGGCAAATTAATTTGAATGAGTATGATTTGGAATAGCACACACCTCCCAATAAAAGGTCTAACAGCTGAATATGCATATTAGAGCAAAAACCAAGCCCTGAGGTCAAAAGAACTGCCTGTAGAGCTCAGAGACAGAATTGCGTCAAGGCACAGATCTGGGGAAGAGTTCAGAAAAAAATTCTGCTGGATTAAAGGTTCACAGAAGCATGTAGCCTCCATTATCCATAGTTTGGAACAACTAGGACTCTTCCTAGAGCTGGACTCCTGGCCAAACTGAGCAATTGATGGAGGAGGGCCTTGGTTAGACTGATCAAGAGGTTGATGGTTGAGCTCCATGATCATATATGCCGATCGGAGAAACTTACAGAAGGACAAACATCACTGCAACATTTCACCGATCTGGGCTTCTTTGGTCTGATGAACCTCACTTCCAAGCATCATGTTTGGAGGAAACCAGGGACTGCTCATGACCTGCACAGTAGCATCCCAAAAGTAAAGTAAGGAGGTAGCAGCCTCATGCTGTGGGGCTGTTTTTCAGTGGCAGGAACTGAGGGACTCGTCAGAGTAGAATGAAAGCTCAACACAGCAAAATATAGAGATAACCTAAATGAAAACCCAGTCCAGAGCATTTAGAACTTCAGACTGGGTAGAATGTTCACCTTCCAACAGGACAGAGACCCTAAGCACACAGCAAAAGTGGCTTATAGACAACTATGTGAATGTCCTTGAGTGGCCCAGGCATAGCCCAATCAAACATCAAATATTTCTGGAGAAACCTGAAAATGTCCGGCAGACACCATCTAAGCTGACAGAGCAGGAGGAAAAGAATGGCAGATAACTGCCAAATGTAGATGTGCAAAACTTGTTGCATCATACCCAAAAGACTTGAGGCTGTAAAGGTGCTTCAGCTAAGTAATGAGTTAAGGGTATGAATACTTATGCAATGTACTTATTCCAGTGTTTTATTTTGAATAAATTTGCTATTTTTATTTAGTTTAAATAGTTGTTTAGTTTAAGTCCTTTACCTCTTCTGGGTAACTGGTTGCTGTTTGGCTGACTGGGAGAACTCTCACTTTGAGACACATCTCCATTATGGTTTAATTTATTCCCTTGATGAAGCTCCACATTCACTTTTGTTTCTACCCGCAGCTTCTCTGGACCACCCGGCTCCTCGTTTTCACTGGCTGTGGGTGGCTCTTCTGGCCAGTATGGCTTCCCTTGACTGGACACGGCATCAACTGGAGAACAACATGAGTAAGGTTATCAAACATCCATGTTTAAATATGGATAAAATGAAGTTCAGAGGTCACTGAAGATGCTGCAGGCACCTTTAGGAGTGCTATGGATGGGCGTTCTCTCATTATTCCATTTGGTCCTCGAGTGTCTGGCCTCATCCTCACTGTCCGAGGAGTGAGAGGAAGCGTAGGAGCTGCTGTGTTCATCCACTGAGAGCTCACTGTCCGAATCTGAGTCTGAATAATAACAGAAAATTATTATTCAGAAGTTATGACACCAGCTGAGCCTTAAAAATAGTTGCATAAGTGTCATTTCTGCCCTCACCTTCTGCTTTTTTACTCTTGTGGAAAAAAAGCAAAGAGTCTCCTTTATTATGCACTACATTTCCACCATTAGACGATATGCTGTGTTTCTTCTCCCTGTGTGAAAATAACATCAAATCTAGGCATTATTACTGAAATACTGCAAATTTGGATCAATCATTACATTAAGTGGAATCACACTAAAGTTATTCTGTCAGATTTTCACATATGCAGCTGCCAATATACAGTTGAAGTCAAAAGTTTACATACACCTTGCAATGCTTAGTGATGCTTCAGAAGGAAGAACTTTTGAACAGGGTCATTTTTATAAATTCAATTATTATTTTCCCTTGTGGACTATATGTAAACATCTTTTATGTGAAGATCAGTACTAAATAAAAAATAACATGCATTCTATATGTTCCCTCTTATTTTGGTAAAATAAATAACATTTTGCAGATTCTGCAAGGTGTATGTAAACTTTTGACTCAACTGTAGCGATATTAGACATATGACAACCAGGATTTTTTCTTTCATTAGGTAATGACATTTTCTCTGTAAATGTCATATGCTAGTTAGAAGTGTGTCTGACAGATAAAACACATGAATTAACACACACTGGATCCAATATGTGATCCATGTAACAGATGACACTGTGTTGTGAATTAGAATTACCTCTTACAATACTGTAGGGCTCTGTCAGTGCATATGGTAAAAAAATATGAGCATTACAAATGGCTAAAGTGGGCCCATTGATAGTTATAATGAACTTAGTCTCATCTAAAGATAAGACCTAAGAACCGAATGCCTCTTTGTGCACAATATAACAAATAATAATTGGTGCAAATAGGTAGGTGAAACAGCTGCCAGCACAGCTGCAGGCAAATACTTCATGAGTTCATGAGTTCATAAATCCAGATATATTTAGACCTTAATACATGAGAGAAAAACCAAGGTCTGAGGAAGTTCAAATGATACACAATTCACGTTTTAAGAGGTTAAAGAGGAAGTATGGAGATATTTCACATCAGCATTTCAAATTAAACAGTCTTATTACACAGGTGTTTTTGAAACTACTTGATTCTGATTGGTCAGCTGTGGCATTCAATATAAAATAACGCCAATTGTAATTCACTCCTGGTGTATTACCTGAGATTGGAAACAAGGTAGCTGCTGCCGTGACTCTTGCCTGATCTAACAGAGCTCTCTAGAGATACAGTTGACTCTCCAATGGTGGTTCGGTACAGACCTCCATCCTCCGTGTAGACGTCACCATTCAGAAAACGCTGGGGCGACAAATGAAGAGACTCGCTGTTAGTGATTTATTAGTAAATGTATTGGGCCTGTACATGAATATTTACATTTTTAATTACATTTTTTTTAAACATATGTTTCAAACTTACTGTAAGTAAGGTTGCCCGTGTTGTACTGGGATCATCAACTGGTACTTTCTTCCCTGTAAAAACACTTTTCAGGTTCCTCCTCACATCTTTGTTGAGAATACAGTGGAAAAAGAAGATGCAAATGCCCTGGAATAAAAAAATACACATTATTATTGATAATTAGTTGGCAGAGACTTTAATGCATTATTATTATTATTATTCACAATTAGTTGTTCATGAGTCACTTGTTTGTCCTGATTAGTTAAACTGGCCACTGTTCTTCAGAAAAATCCTTCAGGTCCCACAAATTCTTTGGTTTTTCAGCATATTTGTGTATTTAAACCTTTTTCAATAATGACTGTATGATTTTGAGATCCATCTTTTCACACTGAAAGGACAACTGAAAAACTATGATATGCAACTATTACAGAAGGTTCAAATCGTCACTGATGCTCCAGAAGGAAACACGATGCATTAAGAGCCAGGGATGTAAACTTTTGAACAGAATGAAGATGTGTACATTTTTCTTATTTTGCCTAAATATCATATTTTTTCATTTAGTACCGTTCTTCAGAAGTTATAGAAGATACATGTTTACCGTGAGAGAAAAGAATTGTCCCTCAGTTGTCCTCAGAGTGAAAAGATGTATCTCAAAATTATACAGTCATTGTTGGAAAGGGTACAAATACACAAAAGATGCTGGAAAATTTGTGGGACCTGAAAGATTTTTCTGAAGAACATTGGGGAATTTAACAACTAAACTAAAATTCCCTAATTCTGTTCTGACAAACTGTAAACATTATTTACACATCACATGACCATATGTACCTGTAAGCAGCTGAGGATAGCAAAGAGGTAGTGGAAGGACAGCACATCACTGTTGACTGCCATTAGACCCAGCAGCCAGGTGGCGCTGATGAGCAACAGAAGAAGGAAGGCCACTCGAAGAGCAGAGCTACACAACAACAAATGAGAATGTTGAATAAGATATGCTTTTACCTGCTTCAGGCCATTTGTATTTCAGTATTGTTCAGTTTGACCTTTAAGCGTTCTCGCTGGACTTACATTGCTCCTGACTTTTCTGTTCGCTGGCGCCGTCCACATGCGGCTTTGGCTGCCAGCACAATTAGGACTGTATTTATCTGTTAAACAAAGAGGTTTGTTTTCAATTATTTACTCAAAACCAAATACATTAGCTGGGAGATGAAAAAGAAAGCAGTGTTTCCACTTTGTTAAATAAGAATAAAATTCACTGACCAGCACTACTATAGAGATTGGTCCTGTGATACTCCAGATAAGAGTGTCATAAACAGAGAGCCAGCAGAAGTCTGGGTTTCCATAACCTTGAGGATCCAAACCCACAGCCAGACCTGAGAAGAGACAAATATTCAGTAATAGTGCAGGATCAAGATTTATAGGAGTTTTGGGTGGTCAGAACTCACTATTTAAGACTTGGGCCCTCCCAAGGAAATTACTGAAGGTTCAAACGCTCAGTGATGCTTCAGAAGGAGACACGATGCATTAAGCGCCGGGGGGTGAAAACTTTTTGAATTTGAAGATCAGGGTAAATTTAACTTATTTTTTCTTTTGGGTGTAAGTATCTAAAGATGTAAGTATCTCCTGTAGCTTCTGAAGGGCAGTACTAAATGAAAAAAAATCTATATATGATAAGAAAAATAAGAAAAATGTACACATCTTCATTATGTTCAAAGGTTTTCACCCCTGGTTCTTAATGCATCTTTTTTCCTTCTGGATCATCAGTAAGCATTTGAACCTTCTGTAATAGTTTCATATAAGTCCTCAGTGTGAAAAGATGGATTTCAAAATCATAGTCATTGTTGAAAAGGGTTCAAATATAAAAAAATGCTAAAAACCCTGCTAAAAAAACAGCCAAACCAGCCTAGGCTGGTTGGCTGGTTTTAGCCGGTCAACCAGCCTGGTTTTAGCTGGTCAGCAGGCTGGTTTTAGAGGGGTTTTGGACACTTTTTTTGGCCTTAGCTGACCAGGCTGGGAGACCAGCTAAAACCAGCTACTTCCAGCTTAAACCAGCCAACCAGCCTAGGCTGGTATTAGCAATTTTTTTTCAGCAGGGAAACCAACTAATTTGTGGGACCTGAAGGATTTTTCTGAAGAACAGTGGGCAGTTTAACTGTTCAGGACAAACAAGGGACTCATGAACAACTCCCTGCTGAAAAAAAACAGCTAAAACCAGCCTAGGCTGGTTGGTTGGTCTTAGCTGGCTTAAGCTGGGAGTAGCTGGTCAGGCTGGTTTTAGCTGGTGGTCTCCCAGCCTGACTGGGTTGACCAGCTGTTTTTTTCAGCAGGGCTATCACCAAACAAAAAACACAGTTGGGGATCATTCAGGTAACAACAAAGTATTAAGAATCAAGTGTATGTAAACTTTTGAAATTATTTTGAATTATTTTCTCTTGTGGACTATATGTAAATGTATTTTATGTGAAATATCTTATTCAGGTCAGTACTAAATAAAAAATAACATGCATTTTGTTTGATACTTCTTATTTTAGTAAAATAATTAACATTTTGCAGATTCTGCAAGGTGTACAGTATGTAAACTTTTGACTTCAATTGCATGTAATAGCAAAGTATCATACAGTACCAGTGATAATAGCAGGAATCCCCCAGCCAATGGCGTAGTAGAAGCGCATGTGGCCCTGGTTGATGTTACGCATCTCGGTCAGCATGCGATAGATGTGCAGCCCCTCCACAAACATCCAGGCAAATGCGCACATGTACGAATAATGTAGCAGAATGGCCACAACTGTACATACAAACTACAAATCAGGCAAGAAGCAGGTTTAGTATCACATAGAATCACCTAAAATACATAAAATAAAATAATGCTGTTGATATTAGAATCTAAAAACTCACCGGACTGTCAGTCTGATTGATGCCAGTGAGGAAGATGAACTCAGAAAGGAAGATGGCGGCCACCAGGTTCTTGTGGATGCTGTGTAGGTTGGAGTGCAGCTTGCGAAGAATGGCCAGCAGGAGGAAGGTGATGAGGAGGGCCACCAGAGAAGCGGACACTGTTGTGTAGGTCACCACTTTTAGAGGAAGAACATCACCATGCTATGGACAAGATAACAGTGTTTAAAAACCACTTAGCTGGCTGTGTGCTAGCAAAAATCCATATGAACCAAAATAGCTGCCTGTGTCTTACCTCTCGTTTGGAGATGTCCATGAGGACAGCAAAGCTGGTCATGTGGTTGCACTGGCAGCTGATATGAGTCGAGTTCCTAAAGACCAGCTCACAGCCTTTAGAAGACCAGGCGCCTCCACCAGAAACCCTATCAAACAAACAAAAAATATATATTGATTTTAAAATGATTCTACAATCACACCATAAGCATAGATAGTGTTGTTCTGGCCATAGCTTAAAAATAAAATATTGTAATAATCTATTGATTCATTAAGGACTCACAGGATAGAGTGGTTCCAGTAGACACACACGGGTTTGGTCCTTTCGTGGGTCTCCAGGAGCCTGAAGTTCAGGGTGATGGGTCTTTGGAGTGGGGTGAGGAGTGGTTCTCCATCCTTGTGGACCACCACACTCACTACAGGAGTGTTAATGACAGGACGAGTGGGCAATCTGGGAATGTGTAGAGAACGAGATATGAAAAAGCACCAGAATAAAAAAAGACATTTACCTTGATTTTAACTTTTTATTTCATAACTATGACTTAGTACCTAGTTTTGACTTTTTATTTCTTAATTAAATTTTTTTATCTTATAATCTTGATTTATTATGTCAGTTTGCTCTTTCTGTCACATAATTATGACTGTCAAATTTATTACTTATCTCATAATTTTGACTCTTATGTCATAATTCTGACTTAATATCTCATAATTTTGACTTTTTTCTTCAATATTTGGCATTTTATGTCATAATTTTGACTTTTTATCTTATAATCATGACTTAGTATGACAGCTTTGACTTTTTATCTCATAATTTTGACTTGGCATCTCATAATTTTGACTTTTTCATTCAATAATGGGCATTTTAAGCCATAATTTCATTTTTTTTTATCTCATAATCATGACTTCATTTCATAATTTTGACCTTTTATTTTATAATTGTCTAAGTATATCATAATTTTGACTTTTTCCTCAATATTTGGCATTTTATGTCATAATTTCAACTTTTTATTTTATAATCATGACTTATGTATGTCAGTTTTGACTTTCTGTCACATAATTATGACTGTCATACTTATGACTTTTTGTCTCATAATGTTGACATAGTATCTCATAATTTTGACTTTTTCCTTCAGTATTTTTTTATATTTTATGTTAGTTTCGACTTTCTGTCACATAATTATGACTGTCACTTATCATTTTGACTTTTTATCTCATAATTTTGATGTAGCATATCAAAATATTGACTTTTTCCTTCAATATTTGGCATTTTAAGCTATAATTTAATTTTTTTATCTCATAATCATGACTTAATGTCATAATTTTGACTTTTTGTTTTACTTTCTTCTCAATATTTGGCATTTAAGTCATAATTTCAACTTTTTATTTCATAATTATGACTTAGTATCTCCTAATTTTGATTTTTGTCCTCACTGTCAGCATTTTGTCATAATCTCAGTTTTTAGTCTTTTAATTTGAATCTACTAAGACAAAATGTTATTAAATTTTAATATTAGCTATTTACTAGAATGAAAGTAATTATCAGCTTGCCATTTCAACCGGAGTTTTAATTTCGATGCATCCCTAATTGTTATTTAAATATTACTGATATTAATTGATAAAGTTTTTTTTGAGCATTGCATCTCTTAAATAAGGAAATCTGTTGTTAGTACTGTATGTAAAATCCCAGGCTGACATTCTACCTAAGACTGCGGCGGTCCGGATCATAACTCTCTGGAAGGAGTCGACCCAGCGACCTGTAGATCATCACCATCCCAACAGCAGGTTGATCGGGTTGTTCTGCATGGCGTCTTTTCTTAATGGATGGTGTTAGATCAATAGTATCTGATCCATCCATACTAATGAAAGACTCAGTTGGTTCAATCTGGGCTGGAGGCTCTGTGGTAAAAGCATCTATAGTGTATAAGACATATTAAAGTTTAGTATTAAGTTTAAACATTGCACATTTCCATGGATATTACTGATAATATACAGAAACAAGTTTCAAAGTGAACCTTTGCTCTTTTTTGCCATGGCGAGCAGGTTTGGGAACACAACAGATGACTCCAGCTCTTTTGAGTACACCTCTTTAACTTCCTGAAATCGAGGAATCTTGTCTTGGTTTGCAGCAGAGTCCAGAAAATCCAATGCAACAACTGGTTGTAAAGAAAAACAATACATATGTTTATATCAACACTCAAAATTGAGCAGAGTAGATGCTACAGGATGGAGAACCCAATACTAACTCATGTTGTCAGTGACGATGGTGAAGGGCCTCAGGTAGGTCTTCTTCGTGTTCTCTACCAGAGCGTTGGCGTACTCCTCAAAGTGATGCAGCAAATGTGCCGTCCCACCATCAGAGCGCTGTATCTTCTCCCAGTGCTCCTTGTTGACAGGGTCAAGGATGGCACTTACAGCTTTAAAGATGTTCTACCACAACAAAGAAGAGTAACGTTCTTTAATACTGGACTATAACCATACAGTGAACAAAGATCTGACGGGCATGAGGGTGAGTAATTAATGACAGAATTTTTGGGTGAACTATCTCTTCAAACAATTAAGATTTGGATTCCAAAAAGTTTTCAACTTTAATCAACCAGCTGAGAAGCTGAGGGAAGTGCAGTTCAAGAGCTTAGGTAGAAGCGAACATTTACAGTTGAAGTCAAAAGTTTACATACACCTTGCAATATCTGCAAAATGTTAATTATTTTACATATAAATAAGAGGGATCATACAAAATGCATGTTATTTTTATTTTGTACTGACCTGAACATAGAAGATGTTTACATATATTGTCCACAAGAGAAATTGTAGTTCAATTTATAAAAATGACCCTGTTCAAAAGTTTACATACACTTGTTTCTTAATACTGTGTTGTTACCTGAATGATCCACAGCTGTGTTTTTTTGTTTAGTGATAGTTGTTCATGAATCCCTTGTTTGTCCTAAACAGTTAAACTACCAGCTGTTCTACAGAAAAATCCTTTAGGTTCAATAAATTCTTTGGTTTTTCAGCATTTTTGTGTATTTGAACCCTTTCCAACAATGACTGTATGATTTTGAGATCCAACTGAGGGACTCATAAGCAACAATTACAGAAGATTCAAACGCTCACTGATGCTACAGAAGGAAAAACTATGCATTAAGAGCTGGGGGTGAAAACTTTTGGAATTTAAAGATTGGGGTAAATTTAACTTATTTTGTCTTCTGGGGAACATGTAAGTATCTTCTGTAGCTTCTGAAGGGCAGTATTAAATGAAAAAATATGATATTTAGGCAAAATAAGAAAATTTATTCTGTTCAAAAGTTTACACCCCCAGCTCTTAATACATCGTTTTTCCTTCTGAAGCATCAGTGAGCGTTTGAACCTTCTGTAATAGTTGCATACGAGTCCCTCAGTTGTCCTCAGTGTGAAAAGATGGACCTCAAAATTATACAGTCATTGTTGGAAAGGGTTCAAATACACAAAAATGCTGAAAAACGACAGAATTTGTGGGACCTGAAGGATTTTTCTGAAGAACAGTGGGCAGTTTAACTGTTCAGAACAAAAAAGGGACTATCACCAAAAAAAAAAAAAAAAAAAAAAAACTGTGGATCATTCAGGTAACATCACAGAATCAAGTGTATGTTATATGATCCCTCATGTTTTGGTCAAATAATTAACATTTTGCGGATTCTGCAAGGTGTATGTAAACTGACTTCAACTGTATCTTCAGTGCAATAAAGGACAGTTAAATAGCTTTACATGTTTTCTGGACATTTATGGTCATTAGGACCATTAGTTAAGACAACTGGAACTGGTAGGTCATCTTAAACCCATCAGATTAAACTTGAATGTGAAGATACTAAAATCCTGTTAGATTCCGAAAGCGTGTGTGAAGGCTTTGAGGTCGATACCTGGTTGAAATCAGCATCGTGAGTGGCGGTGAGCTCAAAGCCCTGCTGCAGACTCTCATGCTCTAACACACTGGCCAGCAGATGGTAGGCAGTCCTCACGTCATTCCCAAAGAGACGATCCGTGTGGTCTGTGGCAGAGTGCAGCAGACCTGCAAGGCTTTTTGATCTTTCTCCATCCATTCGAGAAGCATTAGCATGAAGATCCTCACTCTAAGTCACACATGAAGAAAAAAAACACTGGTCACTTCTAGGGTTGAGTCATTTCTTCCACAACTACAATTCCAACTTGAATCAACCAGCAAAGGAGTCACAAACCTCTTTCTTTAGCTTTGAAAAGCTGAGGGAAGTGCAGTTGAAGAGCTCAGGTGGAAACCAACCTTTATCATCGCTGCAATGGCGGATAGCTGTGCCTGTTAAACGTCAAATAAGGATATATATTGATAAATCATTCATTACAATAAAATTGCTACATACACTAGCAGTCAAAAGTTTGGACACATCTACTTTGTTATTGTTAGTACTTTTAGTTTTCTTAAAGGGATAGTTCAACCAAAAATAAACCACTGATGTCACATGGACTATTTTATCAATGCCCTTACTATCTTTCCGGGCCTTGAACGTGTCAGAAAGCTCTCGTATTTCATCAAAAAATGATATTAAATTATAGAAATATAACTGTTTTATAATAACGTATAATTATAATCAGTTTCAGACTTTCTACTTCAAAATTTCACATTTAATTGAGCCAGTTTTTATAATTATTTGTGAAATTTACTAGTAATTTCTATTAGAAATCTGTATATTCACCTAAATAAATATAGCTGTCTACAAAAATCTAACTTTTCAAATTCAGTCAAGTGTTCAAACTTTTGATTGACTGTGCAAATTCTTGATTTGATTAAAGAAAGTACCACTGGATCCTTTGGGGCAGTTTGTGGCTGCAGGACCTCCAAACATGGTGCGGGGCCACCAGATACCGTCTTCAAAGGCTTTGGGACAACCATCATAAACCACTAGATAACAAAAAAGTGAGAGTGAGGGAAATCTTGCAAAACAGATGCCATTTAGTGCCTGTAACAAGGCTTATTGCTATGTCTTAATGATAAGACCTTTATAAGACTCACAAATGTACATTATTTCTGCTTTTTTAACCCCAGGGTCAGTACAGATACTCCATGCTGACATAAAAGCAGTCTCCTCATGACTGGAGTGTATTACACTTACATTTCATCATACTGTGAATGCAAATGTAAGCTAAAATTGAATATAGCTTTCATATGTTTGCCCTTATTTATTCAATTGTCAAAGATGTTGTCATACTTTCCATAAAAAATTAGGTTAACAACAGTTAACTGCTATCCTGGTCAGTTGACAGCACACATACCGACACATCCCCCGACTGTCACCTCTGCGAAGGGGTTGTCACATCGGTTACACTGACGACCCACTACACCCATCTTACACGGGCACTGGCCCGTTACAGGGTCACATGTCCGGGAATGCGCTCCAAGGTGAAAACAATCACACGGGTAGCAAGTGTCTGCACCAAGAGGCCGAAAGTAATTGTCCTGGAAAAGGGAGGAAGAGAAATTAATATTGAAGCCCATTTCTGACACAGGATTAAAAAAATAAATTACAACCTCACAATTCTGGCTTTTTCTCTCACAACTGCGAGTTTATATATCACAATTCCAACTTTTCTTCCCAGAATTGCAAGTTTATAGTTAACATCCTGCAATTCTGACTTTACATCTCACAATTTTGACATAAACTCAGAATTCAGAGGAAAAATGGTTGAATAGTGAGATAAAAAGTCTTTTGCATGTTTTAATCCCATGGAAACAAGCTTTCGTAGATTAAAAAGTGTAATATTTATTATGTTTATTTAAAGAAAGTAATAATGTTATTCAACTAAATTTGATGCATTCATTTTTTTAAATGTCTGTAAAAACTTTTATAAAGTTACAAAATATTTCTATTTTAAATAAATGCTGTTCTTTCTATTCATCAAAAGGACCAATGAAAAAAATATTTCATGTTTAAAAAATAAAAGCAAAAAAAAACAAAAACAAATTGCAACCTAACAATACTGGCACAATTCCTAAGTTTAGAATTAGAGTTAACATTGTGCAATTCTAAGTTTATATACTGAAATTCTGACTTTATATTTTGCAATTTTGACAAATGTAGACAGAATTTAGAGGAATTTTATCCCATGGTGGATTAAAAAGTATATATTTTTTAAAGAGATTAATAATGTTATATAGCAATCTTACATTAAATTTGATTGTTTAAAAGTGACAGTAAAACATTTATAATGTTAGAAAATATTTCTATTTAAAATGAATACAGCTCTTTTGAAATTTTTATTAATCAAAAGGATTCATGAAAAAAAATATTTCATGTTTTTTTTCACAATTACTTTTGTAATTTTTTATTTTATCCTGTGAAACTATCCTCATAGTTCATATAATTAAGTACAATAAATCAAATAATAACAAATTTAGAGATACAATTATACATATATTATATATATTAATTTATACATATATATATATTGTATATACATATATATACATTTTTAAACTAAAGAAATCGTAATTAAAACAAATATTATTAAAGATTATTTTTTTGCAGGAAAATACTTTCTACTCTAAAATGTTACATTTAATTCGATATTTACTTGACTTACTAGTTCTTTATAATTACTTGTGAAATTTACAAGCAATTTCTATTAGAAAAATTGTTTCTGGAACCATTTATAGTAAATAAATGTAGCTGTCTACAAAAATCAAACCTTTCAAATTTTATTCAGCAACTTTGCATTAAATATGATGAAATAAATTAGTTTAAAAGTGACAGTAAATCATTTATAATGTTACAAAATATTTCTATTTCAAATAAATGTGGCTCTACTGAAGTTTCTACACACACCAAAAGTTTTCTTTCACAAAAATATCAAAATGCACTATTTTCAACATAATAAGAAATGCACCAAGAATGATTTATGAAAGATCATGTGACACTAATGACTGCTGAAAATTTCGTTTTGCCATCACACTTTAAAATATATTAAAATAGAAAACTGATTTTAATTGTAATTACATTTCTAGTGCTGTCAAATCAATCACATTAATCACAATTTAGTGTTTATGTAACGTGTGTGTGCTGTGTATATTTATATGTATATAATATAAATTATTTTAAATTATTTTTAAAAATATACATAAATATATGTTATGTAAACAATTTTTTTTCGGATGCAATTAATCAGTCTGACAGCACTAAATATTTCACAATATGACTGTTTTTGTTTAAATTATATCTTTTTTTAATTAAATAAAAAATTTCGTTTATACAGCAGTATGCTTAATACAATAAAAGCCACATGGTTCACTTTATGTGAAGGGTGACTGTTGGACAACAACTAGAAGTGACTGGTTTCCCTCGAGAATCTGGAGCATGCGATCACTTGCAGCTTACCTTACAGCTACACTCTCCTGTGGTTTTATTACAGTCCCTTTTGAAGCCTCTGCTGACATCGCAGTTACAGGGCCCACAGGTCGGGTATCCCCACCAGCCGCGAGCACAAGGTTGGTCCCCTCTGTGTGTGTGCGCACAAACGTCAAAGTAAGAGTGAAAAAGAGAAAGAGAGAGTAAAAAAAAAAGAGTAGAGCCTAGTTAAAACTATGTCTTCAAACTTCACAGAATGAGACTCAAAACAGCTTATAACAGAGACTGAGACTGATTGAAAATTTGAAAAGGGGGGCATTTGCTTTGAAATTGGACATGAAATTCTGCTGTAAAATCAAAGCAGTCGATTCTGACTGCGAGGCAAACATGAAATTGCTTGTGTGAAAGCAATACATCATTCTAAACTCGCTTCCTTTGTGATCATATAAAACAAAGTCTTTTTATGGT
The DNA here is from genome assembly GCF_049309525.1 of Garra rufa. Lineage (NCBI taxonomy): Eukaryota > Metazoa > Chordata > Actinopteri > Cypriniformes > Cyprinidae > Garra > Garra rufa. The sequence continues at coordinate 21,395,067 of NC_133385.1, read as the reverse complement.
AAAAGAGGGGAACGGAAACTAAACCATTTCAAAAATAGACTGTTATATTAGTCTCTTTTATTGAAATTCTCTTCTGTGTTTTCCTCATTTTTCGGAGAAGAGTATACATTTTATATTAACATTGTTATTTTATTTCATGACAGAAAAATGCTTCTGTTTTCTTTTAAAGTCTGGATAAGTACTTGATAATAACAGCAGTCTGAGAGTGAGAGTGTTATTTTACTTGTTGCATTATAAATAAAAGCCTTACAGTGTGGGAGTCAATGACAAGTGAATTGACCAGAATTAAAAGAAACACTAGAATTAAAAGATCATCATAACAAACACTGCCAGCATCTGCTATCACAGCTTTCGCCGCTCACAAAACCTTGGCAGTTCATGAAACAGACCGTCAGACAAAAAAGCTGTTGTCAGTCAGCGTGTTTCAGCAAGTACCAAGCTTTAACAAAAAGTCTGGTGATTTTCTTAATCCTAACCAAATCTAAACATTAAAGGGGTAGTTCAACCCAATTCTTTTGTGTGTGTTGTGCAATTGTTTCCAAACCTCTATGACTGTGTTTTTTGTACTGTATATGCAATGAAAGTCAATGGGGTCCAGTGCTGATTTGAACCCCTTTTTACTGTATGCACAAAAACAGTTAAAACATTCTTAAAAATATCTTTTGTGTTCCAACGGTAGAAAAAAGTCATACAGGTTTGGAAAGACATGATGGTGAATAAATGATTAGAGAATTGTAATTTGTGGGTGAGCTGTCCCTTTATTGACGTGGATCCTTTTTTCACTCAAGGGAATGCAAAATTATTTGAATGTATATGTAAATGAATGACTCAAAGAGACAGAGACATACTCACTTGTTCTCACAGTATTGGCCATAGTAATTGTGTCCACACTGACAGCTGTAGCCACTTTTGGTGCTGGGTTTGCGGACACAGGAGGAAGTGTGTTCGCAAGGGTTCAAGAGACACGCATCCACACAATCTCTGCCAAAATAACCTGGGAAAAAGGAAAAGAGAGAAAGAGTCGTAAAACTAGACACTAATATTGTAAATCATTTACAGAGGGCTCTAAATGCTCTAAATTTATAATGTTAGAATCATTTCTATTACAATTTTGTATTTTTTCTATTTTATTAAGTAAAAAGTTTAAATTAAAAATTGAAACAATTACATCTTTTATTTACTTATTTTATTTGGAGCATGAACCTGAAATTCAAGCATTTAGAATGTTATTAAAGATTTCTGTTTCTGTTCAGATTTCTGTTATTCATCAAAGAATCCTGAAAAAAAAAAAATTATATATATATATATATATATATATATACTGTTTTGAACACTGATAGTAATAATGTTTCTTAAGCAGTATATCAGCATATTAGAATGATTTCTGAAGGATCATGTGACACTGAAGACTGAGTAATGGGGAAAGTGAGAACTGAGAAAGTGAATGTGTGTATCAGATTCATAAAACTCAAATCTTAAATGTATGGAAGCCCATTTCTGTCACTGAATAAAAAATTGAAGAAAGGTAATTGTGACATTTATCTCATAATTCTTTTTCTTGCAATTGCGAGTTTACATATAAAAAAGTCTAGATATAAACTCGCAATTCTGAGAAATAAAGTTGCAATTCTGAAATATAAGGTCAGAATTGTGAATTTATATCTCGCAATTGTGACTTTTTCTCAGAATTGGCTTTTTGACTCGATTGTTAAGTTATTAAGTCAGAATTGTGAGATATAAACTCATAATTCTGAGAGCATATCAGTTTTTTCCCCCCTCAAAATTGGACTGTATAACTCAAGTTTACATCTCACAATTCAGAGAAAAAAAAGGCAGGATTGCGTGATACAAACTCACATTTGCGAGAAAATTCGCACTTTGGACATTTTCTTTTCTAATATAAAAACTTAAAATTCGGACGTTCACATTTGCGAGAGAAAAATTCACAATTGCACATTTTTATCTCGTAATTCTGACTTTATTTCTCACAATTGTGAGTTTATGTCATGCAATTCTAAGAAAAAAGTCAGAATTCCACATTTTTATCTCACAATTCTTACTTTATTTCTTGCAATTGGGAGTTTATATCATGCAATTCTGAGAAAAAAAGTCAGAATTGTGAGTTTATATCTAAGAAAAAAGTCAGAATTGCAAGTTTCTGACTTTATTTCTTGCAATTGTGAGTTTATATCTGAGAAAAAAGTCAGAATTGTGAGTTTATATCTCGTAATTCTGACTCGTAATATCACACAGTTCTGAGAAAAAGTCAGAATTGTGGGCTATATTTGAAAAAAAAGTCGGAATTGCGAGTTTTTATCTCGTAATTCTGACTTTATTTGTCATAATTGTGAGTTCATGTCATGCAATTCTGAGAAAAATTCAGAACTGTGAGTTTATATCTCGCAATTGCGAGTTTATATCACGCAGTTCTGAGAAAAAGTCAGAATTGTGGGTTATATTTGAGAAAAAAAGTCAGAATTGCGAGTTTTTATCTCGTAATTCTGACTTTATTTCTCACAATTGTGAGTTTATGTCATGCAATTCTAAGAAAAAAGTCAGAATTCCACATTTTCATCTCACAATTCTTACTTTATTTCTTGCAATTGCGAGTTCATATCATGCAATTCTGAGAAAAAAGTAAGAACTGTGAGTTTATGTCTGAGAAATTTAGAATTGCGAGTTTTCATCTCGTAATTCTCACTTTATTTCTCACAATTGTGAGTTTATATCATGCAATTCTACGAAAAAAGTCAGAATTGTAAGTTTATATCCGAGAAAAATAGGTCAGAATTTTTATCTCGACTTTATAACTCGCAATTGCGAATTAATATCATGCAATTGTGAGAAAAAAGTCATAATTGCACATTTTTATTTCACAATTCTTACTTTATTTCCCACAATTGCGAGTTCATCATGCAACTGTGAGAAAAAAGTTAGAACTGCGAGTTTATATCTGTGAAAAGTCATAATTGCACATTTTTATTTCACAATTCTTACTTTATTTCCCACAATTGCGAGTTCATCATGCAATTGTGAGAAAAAAGTTAGAACTGCGAGTTTATATCTGTGAAAAATCAGAATTGCTCGTTTTTATCTCGAAATTTTGACTTTGGAGTTTATATCCCACAATTCTGAGAAAAAAAAGTAAGAATTGTGAGTTTACATCTTGCAATTCTGAATTTACAACTCACAATTCCAATTTTATATTTCACAATTCTGAGAAAAAAGTCAGAACTGTGTAACAGAAAAGTCACAATAACCTTTTTTTTTTTCAGAAACAGGGTTCCATATAAATCATATACAGCAAGCTTTAAAAGTCTTGTTTTATTACACTTTTATTTTTATTTTTTTCATTACAAAACATTCTATATATATTTTATTGAGTGAAAAGTCATTTTAAATGAAACGCAGTCCCAAGCTTTTGGACCCCACCATATAAATACTCTAAAAGTAGGTGTTACCTGGCTCGCAGACACACGTGTGAGATGCCCAGTTGTCCGTGCAGCGGCTGTGAGATGGACACAGGTTGGACTGACAAGCATCAGGCACGTTACATCCGTCTTTTGCACGGATTCGCGCCGCTTGCCGTATGTTGATGTTGGCAGTGTTAGTGGATGTCTCGCCAATTCGCACACCCTATGAGATACCTTTGTAAATAAGACAATAAACATCTTTATACGATGTAAATGTGTGTGTATGTGAGCATACCTGAATGCAGCCAGTAAATCCAGCCTGCACAGTGCCGTCTTTCTTAAGCAGTCCACCGATAAACAAGTTTCGCAGTTTAAGCCCAGGCAGCTCATTACCAATTTCCACTGTCCTCTAAACAACAAAACAATATAATAAATCAAATTAATATTATAAATATGAGTGTGAAATAAAAAGTTGTGTGTATTTAGAGTATATGAAAAGCTATAGTAGCTATTATAAGTCTTAGTCATTTCATTTTTGAATTTGAATTTTACATTTTTATGTATTTTCCTATTTTAGTTTAAGTTATTTTGTTTTGTGTAAATACTGAGATCATATACCTGAAACATGCCATAGTCCAAAGACACGAGAGCCATATATTTGATGTCTTTGCCGTCTTTTCCACTTTTGAGCTCGACAAGCACATGGTGCCATTCACCGTTATTCACGCATACCTGAGGAAAATCTAAGAGTGCCACACGTCTGACGCCCAGAAACACCTGGAACCGAAGGTGCCTGTTGTTCACCTGAAAACAAAATAAGAGGCTGAGAAAACTAATACAAGTCTCATTGATCTGCTTTATTGAAGCAGGTGCATCACACAAAACAAGACTGAGCGCAGTGGATTACTGAAACACAATACGCACCATAAGACTAATCTTGGAAAGCTCTCCAGCGCTGGCCTGTAGCAGAACGCCTGTGCTTTTTCGGGTGCGAAACATAAGACCCATGTACCAAGGAATGGCGATGGTGATATCCGTCTCGCTCCACGACACCAGCGCGTGGCCATCGAAATGCAGGGGAGCGGGCATAACTACAGAAAGAAGACCGTCAGACAGTTTAGATGACATCCAGACTAAACAAAGCTGTTTTATTAACTGACATCTGTTGAATAAAATAAACACCACTTGATGCTTTGACATCCCTCCTATCTTGAGGCACAAATAATCACTATTATTCGCACACAGAGGAATGTTTCCCAGTCATCCAGGAGATTTCTTAATCAGGAATGTGAAATGTTCTTCCACACGTGTCTTCAGGGCAAATATTTTAGTTTCTCTATGTGAGGGCTGAACTTATGGAAATAACAGTAGTATATCTCAGACCCAGCCCTGGGAGTGTGACAGTAATAGTGGTGATATTCATAGATGTACTGTAGTCGAGCCTTCTCTTCAGTTTCCTCAGTTTTAGACCCACAGCAGTGTCCTTTTTGGAGTCCATAATCTTAGTTTGCTCTAGTTGTATGTTAAAGGGACAGTTCTCCCAAATTCTCAAGCCATCCTAGGTGTATATGACTTTCTTTTTTCAGATGAATAGAATTGGAGTTATATTATATAGCTCTTCCATGTTTTATAATGGAAGTGAATGGGTGTTGAGATTTTGAAGTCCAATAAAGTGCATCTATCCATCATAAAAAGTGCTTCTCACATCTTCACACATCTAATAAAGGCCTTCTAAAGCGAATTGTTGCATTTGTGTAAGAAAAAATTCATATTTAAAACTATAGAGACTGGCATTCCAGTGGACCACGTAGAACGTAGGCATAGCGTAAGCTCCAGTGGGATATATTCTGGTTGTGCGAGAACCATGTTTTGTTTACAGCAAAGGAAAACCAGTCTCACCTTGGCTTATATCAAAATCCTCCAATATTTTTCTTTACAAATCCTTGTTTTGTACTTCTAATTCGTGACTGGTGTTTAGTTTCGCTCTTTCCACTGTACTTCAGTGTTCGCCGCTGCGTTCGCCTACATTCTACGTCAAACAATATGGATATTTTTCATACACAAATGCATCAATTCACTTCAGAAGGTCTTTATTAATCCCCAGTCATGTGGAGCACTTTTTATGATGGATGGATGCACTTTAAATCTCAACAGCCATTCACTTCCATTATAAAGCTTGGAAGAGCCAGGACATTTTTTAACATAACTCCAATTGTATTCATCTGAAAGAAGAAAGTCATATACAGCTAGGATTGCTTGAGGGTGGGTAAATCATGGAGTAATTTTAATTTTTGACTGAATTATCCCTTTAAAGAGTATCCTGAATGCTCTTCAGAACTTCTGCTTTTGTATTTCACTGAAGAAAGAAAGTGATTTCGGTTCGAAGAGCCATGAGGGATTTAGATGTACTTCCATTGGCAGTATTATGACTTTTATGTTCTTTTGAAGTCTCATAACATGGCATGATTCTTTCATCCAAATGATAAGGAAAAATAAATAGAAAATGTGGGTTTAACAGGGTTTCCCAGCAGGAAAAATAGGTCAAACTAAGCTCACTGAAAATGTTAAGCCAGTTGCAATCCCATTCGTGCTCTCACTGTTAAAAGATACTCTTTGTGATTATAATGCACTTATTTAAATAGGTTTACAGTGGAAAAACATTGCGACATATAACCTGTCATTTCCCGTAGATAGATAGATAGATATATAGATTGATAAATAGATAGATAGATAGATAGATCCTGTTAACTGCTAAGAATGAGTCACTGAATTTGTTTACACATTGTTATTTCATGGAGGCCAAGGGCAAATCCGGGCAAAAGACGGGAGGTGTGTCTGTGTGTTTATGTCCATTAAACAAAATCAAGTCAAAGGAAGAATGAGACAGAGGATAGAACAGAAAGAGAGTATTATCTTACCATGTTCACAGTTCTTTCCTCCGTAGCCTAATGGGCAGTTACAGGTGTGGGTGTTCCATCTATTCACACATACGCCTCCATTCTGACAAACAACCAGGCTACAGAAATCATGTTTTGCTGCACAACCTGAATAGAAAGGGAAAATGCACTTTAAATATTAGGGTTGGAGTTTGACACCTTAATGGAGAGTTACAAAAGAAAGAAAAACATTCTTTTAAAAACGGTACTTATTTAAAGCGGTCAAATGCACATTTTTATCTGTTGCTTATGTTAACTTTTTTGGGATGGTTTTGAGTTTTGAAAGTTAGAGTTTGTTAGTACTTCAGAATGCAGTGTTTAAAGAAAACAAGACAAAGATTTGATTGTCATGATACAGTTGAGGTCAAAAGTTTACATCCCCGGCTCTTAATACATGCTTTTTCCTTCTGGAGCATCAGTGAGCATTTGAACCTTTTGTAATAGTTGCTGAGCCCCTCAGTTGTCCTCAGTGTGAAAAGATAGATCTCAAAATCATACAGTCATTGTTGGAAATGGTTCAAATGTACAAAAAAGGCTGGAAAACTAATTAGTTTGTGAGACTTGAAGGATTTTTCTGAAGAACAGCAGGCAGTTTAACTGTTCAGGAGAAACAAGGGACTCATGAACTATCACTAAACAACAGCTGTGGATCATTCAGGTAACAACATTAGTATTAAGAATCAACTGGATGTAAACTTTTGAATAGGATCATTTTTATAAATTCAACTATTATTTTCTCTTGTGGACTATGTGTAAACATCCTTTATGTGAAATATCTTATTCAAGTCAGTACTAAAAAACAATAACATGCATTTTGTACAATCCCTCTTATTTTGGTAAAATAATTAACATTTTGTAGATTCTGAAAGGCGGATGTAAATTTTTTGACCCCAACTGTATGAACCCTACAGTTTCTAACCTGCTGAGGTGCCATTGTTGGAGATAAAGCTGGCCATGTCTATGGGCTTGCTGTCGATAGTCAGGTTCCTTATGCAGCCCACAAAGTCTCGGTTCTGTACGGGGAAATCCTCAGGGAGGTTTGGGACGCCACCCAGGAGCAGAGGTCCCGTAAGATCCAGTGATCTGCAAACATACACACAGAAAGATCCCTAAAGCCACAAACAGTTTCAAGCGTTCTCCATTATAATTGCTTAACACATTTAAGGTTCATGTGCGTGCAAAACTGGAATATCCAGACCTTGAGGCCCATTGGGCAGAAAACAGATGGCTATGTTGAGTGGCTTTTTTATTGTATGTGTTTTTGTCCTTTTAAAAAAGAAAGCAAAATCCCATTCTCTCACCCCTCATTCATCTCCTTTTGTGTTTTAACAAAGACAAAGAACATATTGGATTGGGGGGAAACATAAGGGCAAGATGACGACTTAGATTTTTGGGTCAACTATTCCTTCAGTATTGCTCTTGAAAATAAATAAATAACTAAACAAACAACTAAAATAACTAACTAAATTAAATTATATACTCTCAATACACACAATAATTCCTGTGATGCAAAGCTGAATTTTCATCAACCATTACTCCAGTCTTAAGTGGCACATAATCCTTCAGAAAAATTCTAAAATGCTGATTTATTATTAAAATTATTTATGTTGGCAACAGTTGTGCTGCGAGGGATTTATTTTGCAACCTGTGATACTTTTTCAGGTCTCTTTGGTGAATATAATTCTTTGCTATCACTTTTTATCGATTTAACACATCCTTGCTGAAAGAAGTATTAATTTCTTTAAAAAAAAAGAAAGAATAAAATTGTACTGACCCCAAACTTTTAAACAGTAGTGTATACGTATTGTTAGGAAAAAATCTTTTTAAATAAGTGTTGTACTTTTTAACTTTTTATTCATCAAAGAATCCAAAAAAATGTTAAGTTTCCAACATTGTTAATAAATCAGGAAGTGACTGAAGTGATGATGCTGAAAATTCAGCTTTGATCACTGAAATAAATTAGATTTTAAAGTATATTAAAATAGAAAAACGTTATTTTACATCGTAATAATATTTCACAATATTACATTTATTTCTGTATTTTTTATCAGTTAAATGCAGCCTTGAAAAATAATCATAATTAAAGTTAACTATTCAACTAAATAGATCTACCTATCTACCTATAAAAATCTATTTTAATGTGCTTTTTTAACAAACAAATTTATGTTGTTTAATAAAAGACTTAAAAAGTATCAAGGTTTTAGCATTTAGGTTAATGCCCTTCTTAGTCATTTTTCTTTTAAAATAATTTTTTTATCCAGTATTATATACTAACATCTGGCAGCAATGATCATATCCATCATATCTACTGTATCATACATAGAAAGGCAGTCAGATTATGAAACCAATCGAAGAAGGGTCTTGAAAAAAGACAGAGAGCCATTAGAAAATAAAATTTGCAGAGCTATTAAAAGGAGTGTGTTTTTTTTAAAAACATTATTTCTGCTTTATTGTAGCCAGATATCATGTGATTTTATATTTCAGCATCTGGGCTTCACATTGTAGTTGACCGCAGTGCATTTCATCTACAATTCATACCGTGATCCATAAATCCACGTAGATCTGTGGGTTTATGGGTCAGCACTTACTGCAAGCATATGGTCTGACCCCAGCAGTTGCATTTGAGAGGCTTTACAGACCATATCTCCACTTATCTCAGATGGAGCGCTCCACCATCTCATACCGCTCTGTTCTCCACACACAGAGACAATTAGCCTACAATGGCAAATCCCAGCTGCAGATAAGCCGGAGTGTGGTTCCATTGTAGAGCCCATAAAACTGGTTTGACATGAGTGCAGATTGGTGGAGATTAGGAAAAAAAGATAGAGCTGAGTGTAAGGGGAGTAGCAGAATGCTGCGTAATCTGCAGTAATGATCAGCTATTCAACACCCGACGGTAGTTAGCGTGCCTTCGTGCGCTCAAGTTCCCCTGTCCTGCCACACTCTCCCTTTCAGTGAACAATATCATGCCCTCAGGACTATAGACAGTGGAAACATGAATGAAAGTGGGAGACGGCGAAAGTGTGAGAGGAAAGAAACAAATAGTGCAACTTGTTAGACAGGGATCACAACAAACTTCTTAAGCCTACATGAAATCACAGCTGAGACTGTTTACTTTCTTAAAACTGTGTTTTGACTCTAAAAATGCTATAGTAAAAAGGTATTAATTGGTTAACAGTAAGTTCCCTTACTATACACAGGACAAAAATGTAAAGATAATTTACTCATCCCCTTGTCATCCAAGATGTTCATGTCTTTCTTTCTTTCTTTCTTCAGTTGTAAAGAAATTATGTTTTTGAGGCAAACATTTTAGGATTTCTCTCCTTATAGTGGACTTCTATGGTGCCTCCGAGTTTGAACTTCCAAAATGCAGTTTAAATGCAGCTTCAAAGTGCTCTAAATGATCCCAGTCGAGGAAGAAGGGTCTTATATAGCGAAAAGATTGGTTATTTAAAAAAAAATGTACAATTTATATACTTTTTAACCTTAAATGCTTGTCTTGTCTAGCTCTGCGTGAACTCTGTGTCAATGCTACCCTGGAAATCCAAAGGTCTCGCGAGAGCACAATTTGAATTGTCTCTGCAAGACACTCTGGCATCGAGCAATGATGCATGTTACTGCAATACGTAAGCAGTTCTGGGAACCAATCAAATCGGTGTGTCTGATGTAGGCGGGCCAGAGGCGAGCTAAGCTGATGACGACAGCGCTGCGACGTCCGGAATCATTTAGTAAACATTGAAAGAGATCTATTCTACAGATGAAAACCAGTTGTTTGAAACGGCTTTGGCTGCTACAATGAACGAGTTAGAATTGGCTTTTCATTTAAAAGAGGAACAGAAAACCGCGCTCGAATCGTTCCTTTGCCAGAAGGACGTTTTTGCTGTTTTGCCGACTGGATACGGCAAGAGTTTAATCTATCAGTTAGCTCCGCTGGTAGTTAAGCAGGAAGAGGAACAGATCCGAAGCGGGCAATGCCAGATAGCATTCAGCAATCTCGAGACTTGGCTGTTAAAAAAGAAGTGGCGATAAATGTTATCGAACAAGGTCTACCGGGACAACCTGATCGGGATTGTGGTGGATGAGGTCCATCTCATTTACAAATGGTAAGAGTCACTTGGTAAACTTACTGTAACGAAAAACTGAACTATTCAATAGTAATACAGTAGCCTAACTTGAACAGGACAATATGTCTCGCTGCTGAATGAAACGCTAGTGCTAGCGTCTATCCACATATTAGTTGATAGTTAATGAATAGTTTGATCGGACCTAATTGTTTTATGAGGTTGATTCGGCCGTCGTAATTAATAGTTATTAATCTTGTCACATTGTTTATGTTATAACATTGAAATCCACTCGTATATGTTCACCGTCGCTCTGGATACGTCACACCATGTATTGTTGTGATTGGTCGTGGCGTTATCCAATTGCGTTCAGTGAGAGTTTCAAATGCACGCTTGGTGCCGCCCCTCGAGTTAGGTCCTTTTCATTGCTCGATCCCAGACCCTTAATCTTAATAGATTAGGGTCTGCATTTTTCCAGGCTAGGTCAATGCAGTTAGGGTATATCAAAAAACTTCCATCTCATTTTCTCCTCCAACTTTAAAATCGTTCTACATTGCTGCAGAAGTACCGACCCAGTGTTTACAGAGTGAACGCGCAAGGAGGGTCAAACAAAAAAAAGTAAAACAGCGATGTAGGCCGATTTTGAAGTTGGAGATAAAATAAGATGGGAGTTTTTCGACATACCCTAACTGTCATGAACCAAAATACAAAAGTTTACACAGAGCTAGACAAGACAAGCATTTGAGGTTCGTTTTGCTAGATAAGACCCTTCTTCCTTGGCTGGGATCGTTTAGAGCCCTTTGAAGCTGCATTTAAATTGCATTTTGAATTTTTTCCCTCAAAAAAACAATTTCTTTACGACTGAAGAAAGAAAGACATGAATCTTGGATGACAAGGGGGTGAGTAAATAATCTGTAAATTTTTGTTCTGGAAGTGAACTTCTCCTTTAATGTAAGTTAACGGTTAAATACCTACCTGATCTCATGAAAACGTACCTGTGGGAACTTTTTCGCAAGACGTGAAATACGTACCAAAAAGTACATATCACTGCAGTTCCCAACAGAAATGAACACTAGAGGTGGTAAAACGGTGAGCACTTATAATTGTTTTCGTTCGCAGTTATGATTACAGCTCCATATGTTTTGCTTTCCAGACATAACAAGCTTGCTTGGTAGCTCAGGCAGCACGGAATTGGACTTAGATGTGGAATCCTTGGGTACGAATCCCGTGAAAAACATGACTCACGATGAAAGAGCTGATAGTTTAGAGATCGAAAAACAAGCTAAAACGGCATGCTTGCGATTGCATTTTTACATCATATTTACTTTTGTTTATACTATTGGGTAGGTTTAGGTGTAGTGCAGATGGTGCATTATTTTAAAGAGCATTAGAGTTATAGCACCACTCAATGGACATCAGAACTGTGACGACACATACAAAACCAGCGTCACATAAAACGTACCATATGTACGTTCATCTTTTTCAAAGAATTAAACAGAGACTCTTTAAGCGCCACTTAATGGACATTTCACATTAGCTACGTCACGAAATGTACATGGCGGTACGTATTTTGCATCTTGCAAATAAGTTCCCACAGGTGCATTTTTTGCATGAGATCAGGTTTGTCAAATACAGTGAAAACACTTACAGTATAGGAAAACACTTACTTCTTTTGGCCTGTTTGGGTGCCACGGGCTGCACAGCTGTAGTTTCCAATCTGTCCCCCAAAACGCAGAGCCATGGCCAGATCACAGTCATCGACGGCAACCACAGCAACCTTTTCCTCGGAGGGGCCGTGAGGAATGCCAAGACGCCCTATATTGGGCTTGAATAACAACAAGTAGAAATGATAAGCAGTTTTCATTCAATGATTTCGATTACAGCTAAAATGTGATTGTAACACAAACTTATTTTGTTATCTGACAGAAAAAAGAAAAGTCATATAAGTATTTTCTACTAAGTCTAGTGTAAAAATGTTATTCACAGTATCAATATTTTTACACTGAAGATGCTTTTTATAAAAAATATGAATTTTTGAGGAAAACATTCTAGGATTTTTCTCCAAATAGTGGACTTCAGTGGGGATCAGAGGGTTGAAGATCCAAATTGCAGTTTCAGTGCAACTTCAAGGGTTTCTACATGATCCAAACTGAGGAAAAAGAGTCTTATCTAGTGAAACGATCTGTAATTTTCTAAATTTTTTAAAAATGTATATACTTTTTAACCACAAATGCTCATCTTGCACTAGCTCGATCTCACACATTATGTAATCACTAATGGAAATGTGCAAAGAAAGTCAAACGTCTTTACAAAAAAGGTAAAACAACGATGTTGGAAGATAGAGCCCTTTGAAGCTGCATTGAAACTACAATTTGACCGTTGATCTTGGTTGAAATGTGAGTAAATTATCAGAAATTTTTTATTCTGGATGTGAACTAATCTTTTAAGGAAGTAGGTCCCTCACAAGGAGATCTGTTGTTTGTAAGCCCTAATGAAGATCACACTTATGTCGCCAATAAACCTTTGTCTTAAATTTTGGCTAAGTTTGTGAATCTTAACTATTTCCATTCACACCTTTGTGAGTCTTGTTTGTCTGTAATCTCTGACACACAGCATGAGATAATGGTTTGCCACTCTGTGACATTCTGTGTCTTTCTCAGCTCATCTAATTGGATTATGCCAACGAGATGCTGGCACAGAGGAGATACCAGACAAAGAGAGCTCGTCATTTCACGTAAAACCTCCCCAGAGACCCACTGTTTCCACAACACAGCCGAAATTTGTATTATCATCTGGTAACACCCTTCCCCCATGCAAGAGGTTTTTAAAAATTTTCTCAGCTCATTAAAATTGATTTTGTGGTGCGTATGATGTGCTGAGCTGCTCTTTGATGTCTGCCCTGTGGTGTTAAAAATGTCCAAGTGACAGTTTGGTGTGATGTGAACATCACTTGCTCCTGAAGACACTGTGGACACTATTCAGACTTTATGTCTACCGAGTTATTAGTGTAAAAGGAGAGCGCAAGCAGAATAACATTTCTAAAGTGTTTGTAAAATTATTACATATATAATAACAATAATATATAAAATACTAAAAATAATAATAATATTATTGTGTTTAGAGTGTATATAGATAGTGTGGCTTTCTATAAATCAAAGGAATAATTAAATAAATTGTAAGTGAATGCTAATATTTAAACATTGCACAATAATAACAACAGTAATAATAATAATAATAATAATAAGTGTTATTATTTTTATTATTATTATTACAATTAGTGCTGCTGTCAATAAAGCAAAGGGATAATTAATGTATATTAATAATAAATAAATGTTAATACTTCTATTTAACTTTACATAACAATAATCTATAATAATAATAATAATAATAAAATAACTGCAAATAAATAAATCTAAATATATAAATAAATAATTATTAATAAAAGGGATATAATACTTCTTTTCAACTTTAGATAACAATACTCTATAATAATAATAATAATAATAAAAATAATAAAATAACAGTAAATAAATAAATAAAAATTAAATAAATATTATTATTGTTGCTGATTATTATGATTATTATTAATGTTGCTCTCTATCAATCAAAGGGATAATTAAATAAATAATAAATTATTTTTAATATTTAAACTGCATAATAATAAGAATAAGAATTATATTATTATTATTATTATTATCATCATCATTATCATTAGTGCTGCTGTCAATAAAGCAATTAATTAAAATATATAAATAATAAATAAATGTTAATACTTCTGTTTAACAAAAATAATCTATAATAATAATAAATAACGGTAAATAAATAAATAAATAAAAATAAATAAATATTAGTATTATTAATATTGCTCTTTATAAATCAAAAGGATAATTAAAAAAAATAATAAATTATTTAAATATTTAAACTTTGCATAATAATAATAATAATAATAATAATAATAATAATATATATATATATATATATATATATATATATATATTCCACTTTTATTCTGCTAAAGAAGTATTTTAACATGCAATATAAGATTAATCTTCTCATTGTTTGAAACTACAAAGGTTCTGACTAATCCTTTGTCTAAAAATTCACACATTCATAAATGAGATGCCAAGTTTTAATATTCCTCTCAGTTTCTGCCAGACAGCAAAGAGATGAAGAAGGGAATGTGAGTAGACTGCTAAACTGGTCAACAAGGAAAGCTGTGAATGGGAGCATTCCTGCACTCTGACGCACGTGTCATGGAATAAATCCAACTGGTCAAGGCCTGAAGCCAACTGTTCAGTCAACAACAGTCATATAGCTTTAAAAACAGTGTGAAAACCCAGTGAAAAAAAATGGTATGAGACGCCTTTATCAGCCCAAATACCATCCAAATATCAAGTTTCTACTGCTATTAAAGTGGTTGTACGTCTCTATTACAATTTTCATCAGGTGCACGACAATCAGTAAGGAAAAAAAAGAGCAAAAAGAAAACTGATTCACAATCAGAATGCTGACAACCCTTAAGAGGTCACTGCAACTCAAACCTCTGTCACTCATAAAAAGGATCCACTTCCATCATAACACCATGATGATCCCACAATCTCTCCTGTCTCCTGAGTCCACTGATGAAAATGAACTCAATGACAAGCTCAATGCCCTCAGGAACACACATGCACACAAATCCCGACAACAGCTATTAACCTCCAACCTTGTAACTCATCAGCCTTTTTGTTTCAAAGTTCAAAACAATAGTTAATAGATTCCAGTGCCTAAATGTTTTCCCCTTTTCCAAATGTGCTATTAAGTAAAAAATAATAATAATAATAATTACAAAATCAGTGATCCGTTTCAGAAAATATACAGTTGAGGTGAAAAGTATACATACACCTTGGAGAATCGGCAAAATGTTAATTATTTAACCAAAATAAGGTAAATGCTCACTGATGTTTCAGAAGGAAACACAATGGTGGGAGGTAAAAACAATTTGAATTTTTAAACTTATTTTGTTTTCTGGGAAACATGTAAGTATCTTCTGTAGCTTTTGAAGGGCAGTACTAAATAAAAAATAAAAATTATATATATTTAAGCAAAATAAAAAAAATGTACACATCTTCATTCTGTTCAAAAATTTACACCCTTGGAACTTAAGTCCCTCAGTTGTCCTCAGTGTGAAAAGATGGATCTCAAAATCATACAAAACATAAAATGCTGAAAAAACAAAAGAATTTGTAGGACCTGAAGAATTTTACTGAAATACAGCAAGCAATTTAATTGTTCAGGACAAACAAGGGACTCATGAACAACTATCACTAAACATCAACAACAACAAAAACACAGCTGTGGATCATTCAAGTAACAACAAAGTATTAAGAATCAGGTGTATGTAAACTTTTGAACGGGGTCATTTTTATACATTTATACATTTAAGAAACGTATTATTATTTTCTCTTGTGGACTGTATGTAAACATCTTTTATGTGAAATATATTTTTCAGGTCGGTACTAAATAAAAAAATAACATGCATTTTGTATTATCCCTTTTATTTTGGTAAAATAATTAATATTTTGCAGATTCTGCAAGGTGTATGTAAACTTTTGACCTCAACTGTATGTTGTTTGGGGGCAGTGAAACCCGAAAGTAATAGCTTAACATACTTGACTGTTCTTTAATCATTTTTCTTAATGTTATGAGAAATGACTATAAACAATTTTTTTTAATCACGCTTCATATGTGATAATTGAATCTTCAAGTTTTTAAAATGTGTTCTCAGATACCCCTAGATACAACAAATCTAACCCATACAGAAGCAAGTCAGCATATGTGAATGAATTCTGAAGGATCATGTGACGCTGAAGACTGAAGTAATGATGCTAAAAATCCAGCTTTGCATCACAGGAATAAATTACATTTTAAAATAATTGTAAACAAAAAACAGTCCTTTTAATTTGTAATAATATTTCACAATATTACTGTTTTTTACTGCATTTTTGATCACATAAATGAAGTCTTGGTGAACAGAAAAGACAGGTTAAAAATAGGGGGGGGGGGGATATTATTATTACACTATTACACATACATGATTAGGGTCTCTGTGACTTCAAACAAAAAAACAGTCAGTCTCAACAAACCAAATAATTTTAAAAGACTGTCAAAATGTGAATTAATGCAATGGTTTTTTTTTTTATCATCAAAGGATTGTTTGTAAAAATCGCAGTAGGTCGCCACTAGGCGTGACACTTGAAAATGAAGAGACCTGACACTTCAAAGCATCACTGCATTACAGCTGCGTCCCGTTGTGTTTGCTTATTATCACAAAAAGGTAAATATCTGAAAGTGTCTTCAAAAACAACTTGCGTCCGTAGACAAAACAACTCTAAGATCAATGGGGAAAGAAAAAAATCAATGGGGTCAAACAGAAAGTGATTCACATAGTCACCATTTCACAGTTAGAAACTGCTGAGCAACAAAATAGAGATGGATTTTGGAAGAAGATGAGAGATGGATTTCGGTACTTCACCACAACCTTACCATATGGACAAGGCTCCAGCTGGAGCAAAACTTCATGAAATAAAAAAGCATATTCTGGAGATTTACTATAATAGACCGGGGCGTTTTTATGTTTAAGTGCAACAGAAAAAACGTGTGCCATCTGGCGCTTTTAGAAACTCCAAGCGTGTTATTGTAGTCCCGGATTAACTCAACAGGGGGTCTGCTATTGTCTGCATTCCCCATCGGACTATATTGAACTTAGACTCTTTAAGTGACGGGTTAAGGGGGAGCTACAGCCACAATGGAGCAAACACGACATACGCATGAAGAAAAGGGGCGCTGAATCTCAGACGGCTTTAGGGTCTGAAATTTCAGTGTGTTTACAAGTGTAAATGGTGTTCCAATCCAATAATAAACTTGCTAATTTACACACTACTTTATATTAGATACATTTTGGTTGCAACCACTGGTATTAGTGACAACCCTGCTGAAAAAAACTGCTAAAACCAGCCTAGGCTGGTTGGCTGGTATTAGCTGGTTTAAGCTGGTTTTAGCTGGAAGTAGCTGGTTTTAGCTGGTCTCCCAGCCTGGCCAGGCTGGTCAGGCTGGTTTTAGCTGGTGGTTTTCCTGGTTGACCAGCTAAAACCAGCCAACCAGCCTAGGCTGGTTTTAGCTGTTTTTTTCACCAGGGAATTCAAACTTCAAACAACAAAAAAAATCAAAGAAATTATGCACTCAAAAAGAGAAACCCACTGCATGTTGACTGTCATCCCTCAGGGACGAATGTTTCTTTTTTAAGAGACTTCAGTGAGATTCTTTAAAGCTTTACTATGATTTAATTCAGGAGTACTGACTCAACTAGAGTCTTAAAACACATTCCTTATGAACAAATACTGTTTTAAAGTTAGGCAGCATGGAAATTAAGGCTACCAAACTGTCACTTAGGAACATTAATTGCTCGTTTAACTACAATATGGTGAGTTATTTGTAATTCAGCAACAACAAACAACAAAACACTCGAGAACTATTTCCTTTAAAACACGAAGAACAAGAATTCAATACCGTATTGAATAATACAAACACTATGGGTTACAAAATACTCTTAAAAACGAGACGAAGTGTAATGAGATCCCGGATAACAGAATACACGCACCTAGCTTTTGGCCATGAAACAAGAGACATGACGTATTACACACGCACCATACTTCATAAATGCTGCATTTCAGCAACTGAAATATGAGGGTCTGAAAACTGAACGGGATCAAAGAAGCAGAAATACAAGCTGTTTCTTTTGACTGGAGTTCTTAGAAGATGCTGTGAACTTTGATACAGCTAGAGATGCCGCTGATATCATATGTCTTCTATCATGAAATATGGACACACTGATCTCATCAAGAAACACACGACTTGTGAGACTCTGACTTTCTCTCGCACAGAACTAAACAATTGGACTGAAGTGCAAATAAAGTGCTAATTGACTTCCAAACATTGCACTTCAAGTCAAACTGTGCAATTTTTACCTAAATAATTTCTAATATTCTGATTTGACCTAAAAAATATTTAGTTTAAGTTTTAGTTGATATTTAAGATGCTGAAGACGAATGCAAAAGAAGAAAAAAACACTGCAGCAGGCAAAGCAGGATCACTGTTCACGATGGACAAAATGTAGAGGGTTTGCTTTTACGTCACAATTTGGTCAGTTACCCGCATACACAGCCATATTCTAGATACTCGGATGTAAATAACAGCATGGACTGCATGGTTAATATACTACTGAATATGTTGTTCTACTAATTTATGCTGTCTAAATTACAAAACCCCCCAGAAAAAACGTGTGTAAGTTGCTAAATGATATAGAAAAGAACTTAGTAAGAAGGAAAGGACACAATATTTTGACAAACTAAAGTTAGTAGGTGGTAAAGATACGTATGAGCAGTATTAATTAAGATATTAGCCTAATATTTCACCTACCTGACTGGATATTATAAGAACAAACACGAATGTTGTCAAAATTCTTGCCCTGGAAATGCTGGTTCAGTTTGGCCAACCACAAACTTCTTTTACTCCTCATACAGTTTTTTGCACTCTTCTCCTTTTGGCAGTCTAAAGTACTCCAAATGTTTTATTCCAGTCCGACTAATTAGTACAGCCCAAAACATGACAATAATTGACCATTTTCAGCAGCAATAATCAGCAAAATATGTGAGTTTTGTTCGGTTCAGTGGCATTGTTCACATTCCGTGCCGCTAATATGACTGATTGATGACACGTCGTGGAAAAAAAATGCTAAATACTGTTTTCAGGATTTATATGAATGAATCTCTGAGGGGAACTGACTGTCTTCAGAAAGGTTTTGACAGTATTTTCTTTTCATCTTACCTCATAATGCATATTAATGTAGTATTTAAAAGTGCTTTGTGTACAGCGGTAACTAAGGAAATGCTACATTGCGGCTGTTCCATAAGCGCCACCTGCTGGCAGAGAACGAATTTGCGTTCTCATTTATGTAGCATAATTTCACAAAGCTAATGTCAGACCATTCTATTTTTGCTTTAAATTTTGAAGTTATACAATCTATTTTACATCAAAAACTGTTTACACTATCCACCATTTTACTAAATAACTGATGAGTGGTGCGATGAAGGATTCTAAGTTCTGTTTGGGTGTTTTCTTGTTCCGATCTCCATAGAAATCCATGATAAAATGGGGTAAAAAAAAGCTAGACTGAAATGAAACTTTTTCAATATAACTAAACATAAAAAGTGCACAGGTTTAACGTTACATTATCAGCTTGGAAAATATGTTAATTTCACTACAAACACCAGAGACCAGAAATGTAAAGGACGGCTCCAGTTGGACAAGACTTCCGCGTTTAGAAAAAAGTGAATATGTAGCATGTTTGTTTGAATTGTAATTAAAACACTATGGCTCTGCAACCGTTTCATACATTCTGATTTATATAAAGGCACAGTCAGGGGAAAAATGTGATAAACCATCAAACCGCTAGAATAAAAAAAAAAAAAAAAAAGTGATATAGATTTTTGTAATATCTTAATGCAAAAAAAAAAAAAAATGTGTTTCCCGACTGAGGCCCATTAATTTTTCTTCACTGACTTTCCAACCACGACAGCCTCCATTCTCATTGTGTTTGGTACAAATGACTTACCTTGTTGTAGTAATGTAGATGTACTGTGTGCCATTGTCCATCACTAACCCCACCAGCTACAAAAGGAGTCACCGTGGTTTTAGATTCTCCTATAGAAAAATAACAGGAAAGAGGAAACCAGTTTTGCTGAAATTCAAGAAAGAGTAATTCTGCTTGTGATCATTGGATAAAGAAAAAAAAAAAGTTTTTACATGTAAAATATATATTTGCACAACAACTAAATAAATATAAATACACAATTATATTTATATAATATAATATAAATATTAAATTAACTAGAAATACTTAACACTTAACACAATATGCAATTCAATTCAATGGCTCCAAAGCGCAATGAGGATTTTAATTTGTGTGGCATTTTCCAGTCTAGTGGATAAACGAGTAAATCATTATCAAGGAGATAATAGTGTGCCAGGACCTCCCACGACAGTGCATACAATGTCAAATATCTTAGTTGTTTATATCTTTCCCTGACTCAATTATGTTGAGTGATGGCTAGTAAGCTGGGACAGGCCTTTGACCTATAAAGGTTCATAATTTACCAGAGAATCGCTGTGCTGTTTGATGTTTTACATTCCAGGACAGTGAAGGAAATGCCTTTCACTGTCTTTATTCTCAGCCCATGTGGACGGGTGACCCTCAGTGTTGTAGTAAGATGTAACAAGCATCTGCTTATACTAAGACACTCCAGAGATGAATTCCACTGTCGTATTTCCTTTGGAAACAATTCTGACCCGTTAAAGAGACGGGACGTGGTATTTCACACACACTGGCTGGACAGTAACTCCTGTTGATGTGTGAGGTTTGACAAAACAAAGGAACAGGTAGACAGAGGAAGTGTGTTTTAATGCTCTTTGGCCACCTGCTTCCTTTGGCACGGATCTGGATACATCCATACGCAGTAATGTTCGAGATATGACACTAAAAAAAAGTAACTTTGTTCAGATTCAAATCTGACTGAAACCCATGTAGTTGTTTGTAGTTTGAGCAGACACAAAACAAAACAGCAACAACAACAACCACAACAAAAAATAAAAATAGATTTTTACACATTTGATTTGATTGTTTCCCTCACTGAATAAAAAATAACAAAAGGTAATTGTGACTTTTGATCTTACAATTTCGAGTTATAAAGTCAGAATTGTCTCGCAATTCTGAGAAATAAAGTTGCAATTCTGAGAATTAAACTTGCAATTCTGACTTTATTTCTCATAATTCTGAGAAAGAATTATTTTTTTTCTCTTATTATATATCTGAGTTTATATCTTGAAATTGTGACTATTTTTCTCATAGTTGCGAGTTTATGTCTCACAATTCAGACTCAACTGTGAGTTATTAAGTCAGAATTGGGAGATAAACACAATTCTGTGAACATAGCAGTCTTTTTCCCCCCTCAAAACTGGACTTTATAACTCACAATTGTGAGTTTATATCACGCAATTCTGACTTTATAACCCGAAATTGTGAATTTATATCCCACAATTATGACTTTATAATTTACAACTGCGAGTTTATATCTCAGAATTCAGAGAAAAATCAGAATTGCGAGATACAAACTCGCATTTGCGAGAAAAAAGTCAGAAAACTCAGAATTGCAAGTTTATATATTGCACAATTCTGAAATAAAAGAATTGCAAGGAAAAAAGTCAGAATTGCGAGATACGAACTCGCATTTGCAAAAACTTTATTTCTTGCTATTGTGAATTTATATCACGCAATTCTGAGAAAAAAGTAAAAATTCTGACTTTATATCTCACAATTTTGACTTTATAATTTGCAACTGCGAGTTTATATCTCAGAATTCAGAGAAAAAAGTTAGAATTGCAAGGCAAAAAGTCAGAATTGCAAGATACAAACTCGCATTTGCGAGAAAAAAGTCAGAAAACTCAGAATTGCAAGTTTATATCTTGCAATTCTGACTTTTTCAACTCGTAATTGTGAGTTTATATCGCACAATTCTGAAATAAAAGAATTGCAAGGAAAAAAAGTCAGAATTGCGAGATGCGAACTCGCATTTGCAAAAAAAGTCAGAATTTAGAGTTTTTATCTCCTTAATTCTGACTTTATTTCTTGCTATTGTGAATTTATATCACGCAATTCTGAGAAAAAAATAAAAATTCTGACTTTATATCTCACAATTCTGACTTTATAACTCGCAATTGCTAGTTTATATCATGCAATTCTGACTTTATAACATGGAATTGTGAGTTTATATCTCACAGTTCTGACTCTACTTCTCAGAATTGCAAATTTATATCTCACAATTATGACTTTATAACTCCCAATTGTGAGTTTATATCTCAAAAAAAGTAAAAATTGTAAGATAAAAGGTCACAATAACATTTTATTCATTTTTTTAATCAGTGTCAGAAACAGGCTTCTATAGTATTATCATCATAAAATAAATTAAAGTAATGAAATGAATAAATAAATATTGATACATACATACACACTAATGTTTGGGATATGACACCTAAAAAAAGTAGCTTTGTTCAGATTCAAATCTGATTAAAGCCCTTTTAGTTATTTGTAGTGAGCACACAAAAAAAACAAAACAAGACAAAAATAAAAATAGATTTTTACAAATTTAATCCAATACAAAAATATAGTTTATTATTTAAAAAAATATCTGTAATATCATTAACATAACAATAATAATAATAATAATAATAATAAAATAAAATATATATATTTTTTAAATATGTATTGGTTTCTTGATTTTTTATTAAACAAAAGCATTGGGTACTGTTCTTAAAACGTAAGTTTTAATTAAATGATTATATATTTAAATTTCACATTAAGACTAAAATGAATTGTTTTACTTACCAGCAGAGAAGGTCAGCTGGATTTGCTCTTCAATAATTTCAATTGCAATGAAATCGTGCCTTTCATTAAACCTGCCATTATACAGGAGCAGGGCGTTTCTCTCCCTGGTAGCAAACCTATGAATTAAAAAAAAAAAGAAAAGAAAAATGAAAACCTTAATGATGACTATAATTAGCTTGCTCAATTCAAACTTTAATGCATAATAATTAGCTTCTTCAATTCAAAGTGTAAATTCGGATCCACAGGCCATTTAAGAAAAAAACTAATTTCATAAATTAGTTTTAATCTTGTCTTACACCACATCTATCATATTACAATCAGACATTCCATTTGAATGAATATTCATTTCTCATCCACAGATCAAGAGCAGGAAAAAAGCCTAGAACGATCACTCACAACAAAAACATGCAGGCTTGACAGAAGAATAAAAAAAGACAGGGAGTGGAGGAAAAGGGAAGTGATAAAACCTGCCAAGAGACACAGCTAGAGGTAATGACGCTGTAATGGACGGGGGAAACCGATACTCTGATGTTTGCCAACCTCTGGTATCTCAGTTGGCCCTGTGGTGCGGGCACCTGGGATTTTTGCAGGGAGAGGTGTCAGATAGCACATGGCAAAGGGGCAGACGCACAGGAAATATGAACAAAGATGCCTCACCACACGCGGCATCCTGTTTTCATGTTTGCCATGAGAAGAACTTGTGTGGTAGGTATGCAATGGTGTCTAATTTGCTAGATCGGTTACACTGTAATTAATAAATGGTGTAATGGGAAAGTGAGGAGACGTAGAGAAGGTTAAACAGGTGTTTACCCTTAGTAAATCGTTTTACTGCAGGCCTTTTTTTTTATAGGAAACAGCTGAAAAAGATTTGCACAAGATTAGATGTCCCATTGTAGATGCCCATTTTAAATTGGTGTGATTCTTTAGGGTTTTCATTAAAAGTCTGCAACATACTTTGGGTAAAATTCCTCAATTGTTGTGTAAAACAACACCCTTTGTACCTTTTTTAAAACAGCTCTGTTCATATCGACTCGTTTCAGTGCATGCCTCTTTAAATGATAATGAGCTCTGCTCACCCCGCCCCATTCTTTGTTTTTTTCGTTACCATTAAAAACAAAACCAATCCACTGCATCCTCAGTGGCATTGTTGCTAAAATGTTGAGAAAATGGCAGACAGCGTACTGGCTGAGGGTGGAAATATGCTAATAAGGGACTGTTTGTCAGCGGTCATGGGCGGAGCTTGAGCGATATGATGTCATACTGCTCAGAAAATCAAAAGGACTTGATAATTGAGACTGTTTAGGTTTTTTTGGGATTAAAAAAATTAGTGAATGTTTTTTTTTTTTTATTGTAGTGCGGTTATGTCCACACACTGCTAAGACACATTTATATGTAAACACCATGTAAAAGTAAATTTTTTCATCCGATGTCCCCTTTAACTAAATGTGACATAAAAATATATAAAAACAAAATAGAAATATGCAAAATAAAAACTGAATATGAATACTCAATAACAAAAAATGAACTGAAATGTAAAATATATATATTTGTACATTTATAAATAGTATTGACATAGAAATGTACTGTTTTTTATTAATACAAATGATTATTTTTTATAAGATATTTTAGTTTAAAATTATTAAAGTAAAATATAATTATATTATTAACATTTATTTTATTTATTAAGCCTATTTTTTTATTTTAATATTTTTTAAATTATTTTATTACATTTATTTATTATTATCATGATATATTTTACTTTTAAAAGTATTAAAATAAAAATATGATCACTTATTACTTATTATAAGATCTTTATTATTATATTATTATTATTATTATTATTATTATTATTTATATTGTGATGTCAGAGTTCTACCACAGCCAGACCCACAAGCCACGCACCCTGAAGACACACACACACACACACACACACACACACACACACACGTTCCCAGTCAGCTGACTTCTAATTACACACCTGATTCCACTTACCACACCCCTATATAAGCCTGGACTGTTCAGTTCACCAGTGTCTGGTCTACAGATCACACCCCCTACGATCGCTATATCTCCATGACTGTTTTGGACTCTGTGTTTCCCTGTTGCCTCTGTTGGATCTACTTACCAAGACTTTGGAACCTCTCAGATAAGAATACTCACCTCAAAACCTGCTGCAATATACTTACCGTTCTGTCAATAAACTCACCTTTTATGTTTTATACTTACTGCCTCCTTGTATGCTGTGACATGTGGTTGTTGTTGTTACAATTTATTATATATAATTTATTATATATATATTACATTTTATTAAAATTATTAAAATAGAGATGTTATTATATAATACAATTTATTATTTTAGTATTTATTATAATATAATGGTAACACTTTACAGCAAGGTGTAATTTGTTAACATTAGTTATTGACATGAACGAACAATGAACAATCCATTTAATACAGTATTTATTCTTTGTCAATGTTAGTTAATAAAAATACAGTCGTTCATTGTTTGTTCATGTCAGTTCGCAGTGCATTAACTAATGTTAACAAACATGATTTTAATAATCCATCAGTAAATGCTGAAATTAACATTACACTGTAAAAAGTTTTCACCAGTTTCAACTTCAGCTGCCTTAAATTTTTAAGTTAAATCAACTTCAAAGTACAAGTCATTTGAACTCATTTTATTGTCGTGAGTTGAAATGACTTGTACTTTTAAGTTGATTTAACTTAAAAATTTAAGGCAGCTGCTATACTTAAGTTTTTAAGTTGAAACTGGGGAAAACTTTTTACAGTGTAACAATTAAGTATTGTTCATTCTTAGTTGATGTTAACTAATAAACCTTATTGTAAAGTGTTATCAGTATGTCTTAAGCAGCACGGCTATATTTGTAGCAATAGCTGAAAATACACTGTATGGTTCAAAATGATAAATTTTTCTTTTATGCCAAAAACCATTAGGATTTTAAGTAAAGCTCATGTTCCATGAAGATATTTAGTAAAATTCCTACAGTAAATATATCAAAACTTAATTGCTGATTAGTAATATACATTGCTAAGAACTTAATTTGGAAAACTTTAAACTATACATCAATGCAAAGTTTATTTATTCAGCTTTCAGCTTTCAAAAAAATGATTCTTATGACTGGTTTTGTGGTCCAGGCTCACATATAATTCTTAATATTAAGTATAATATTTAATTAAGTTTTGAAAATGCAACTCTCTGAAATGACCCTTGGAAAAGGGACATTGCTGACATGTGAAGTAAGTGTATAGATGGGTGGATGGGGGGGGGGGGGTAGATAAATTGATGGATTAGGTAACTCTAGATGGTTTACTTACGTAAAGGAGAGGGTGAAGTGGAATCTCTGCCTCAGGCCTCTGAAGGTGATGAAGGACTGGCCAGGGAAGCTGCGTGTGGTCATCTCGCAATAGGGCTTCTCGTACTCGCCGTCAGGACACTGGCACAGGAAACCTCCCACCAGCAGATCCACGCACCTGCCTCCGTTCTTACAAACACCAGGAACACAGCGGCCTGAACGCGCATTCACCTCACATCGCTCTCCTGAAAATTAAATACCAGAGAAACATTACTACAACAAACTACTTTTTACATTTTCTGGAAAAATGGGAGCATTGCTAAAACTGATTGACTAGAATGTTTTAGCCAATGTGTTGCATTTAAAGGAACACTCCACTTTTTTTGGAAATAGGGTCATTCTCAACTCCCCCTGAGTTAATAAGTTGAGTTTTACCGTTTTGAAATCCATTCAGCCGTTCTCCTGTTCTGGCGATATCACTTTTAGCATAGCTTAGCATAGATCATTGAATCCTATTAAACCAATAGCATCGCGTTCAAAAATGACCAACGAGTTTCGATATTTGTCCTATTTAAAACTCGACTCTTCTGTAGTTATATCGTGTACTAATACCGGCAAATGCTAACCTAGCTGGGAACTAATTTCAGGTGCTGCATGATATTACTGTGCCTGCTTCGGCCATGTTACGGCAGCAAACTTCCTTGACTATTAGACTATTAGACTATTGACTATCAGAATTTCTGGCAAACAGAAATCGCCGTGGAGAAAATCAACAGCAGTACAGAGTATGAAAAGACAATGCAGAAAAGCTGAGCGGATGTGGCGGAAGACGAAACTCGAAATTCACTATAGCATCTATAAAGACAGCCTTCAAGCGTTCAATGCTGAACTAGGTAAAGCTAGACAAATGTTCTTCTCAAACCTTATAAACAGGAACTTAAACAACACTCGCACTCTTTTTGCTACAGTTGAGAGACTAACAAACCCCCCTAGTCAGATCCCTAGTGAACTGCTCTCCGACAGCAAGTGCGATGAGTTTGCTTCCTTCTTTTCTGAGAAGATCAATAATATCAGAAAGACAATTAGCTTACCCTCAAGTCATGAAGAGGTCAGACAGATTCGACCGCAATTTCAAAAAGAAGTCATTATGTCTACTTTTGAAGCAATCGATAGCAACATTTTGGAAGAAACAGTACAGCACCTCAAATCGTCAACCTGCCACCTTGACACACTTCCCACATCTTTTTTCAAAAGTGTGCTTAACTGTTTAGAAGCAGATCTCTTAGAAGTGGTGAACACCTCACTTCTTTCTGGGACTTTTCCAAACTCCCTGAAAACTGCAGTTGTTAAGCCCCTTCTGAAAAAGAAAAATCTTGATAACACCATATTGAGCAACTATAGACCAATATCAAATCTTCCTTTCATAGGTAAGATTATTGAAAAGGTTGTTTTCAATCAGCTGAATCACTACATAAACTCAAATGGATACCTGGACCATTTCCAATCTGGCTTCAGACAACATCATAGCACAGAGACAGCGCTCATAAAGATAATAAATGATATTCGCCTAAATTCAGATTCCGGCAAAATATCAGTGCTGGTATTACTAGATCTCAGTGCTGCGTTCGACACTGTCGATCATAACATTCTCTTAGATAGACTGGAAAACTGGGTCGGGCTTTCTGGGATGGTTCTCAAATGGTTCAGGTCATACTTAGAAGGGAGAGGTTATTACGTAAGTATAGGACAGCATAAGTCTAAGTGGACGTCCATGACATGCGGAGTCCCACAAGGCTCAATTCTAGCGCTGCTGTTGTTCAGCCTGTATATGCTTCCACTAAGTCAAATAATGAGAAAGAACCAAATAGCATATCACAGCTATGCAGATGATACCCAGATTTACCTAGCCTTATCGCCAAATGACTACAGCCCCATTGACTCTCTCTGCCAATGCATTGATGAAATTAACAGTTGGATGTGCCAAAACTTTTTACAGTTAAACAAGGAGAAAACAGAAGTCATTGCATTTGGAAACAAAGATGAAGTCCATAAGGTAAGGTAACTAAATCAGCATACTATCATCTTAAAAACATTGCAAGAATTAGATGTTTTGTTTCCCGTCAAGATTTGGAGAAACTTGTTCATGCCTTTATCACCAGCAGGGTGGACTATTGCAATGGTCTCATTAGACAGCTGCAGCTCATACAGAACGATGCTGCCAGGATTCTGACTAGAACCAAAAAATCAGAGCATATTACACCAGTCCTCAGGTCCTTACACTGGCTTCCAGTTATGTTTAGGATAGATTTTAAAGTACTTTTACTTGTTTATAAAGCACTCAATGGCCTAGGACCTACATACATTGCAGATATGCTCACTGAATATAAACCTAACAGACAACTCAGATCACTAGGATCGAGTCAGTTAGTAATATCAAGGGTTCACACAAAACAAGGGGAATCCGCTTTTAGCTATTATGCCGCCCGCAGTTGGAATCAGCTTCCAGAAGAGATCAGATGTGCTAATACATTAGCCACATTTAAATGCAGACTCAAAACTCACCTGTTTAGTTGTGCATTTATTGAATGAGCACTGTGCTACGTCTGAACAGATTGCATTATTTTATGTATAATCATTTTACT